>NC_057797.1:552689247-552845033 GCF_018294505.1 Triticum aestivum | reverse complement strand
GGAAATTCCAGAATATTATTTAAACTTCAAAAATTCATAACTTTTATTCTGTAACTCCAAATTGGACAAATTATATATGAAAAATGATCAGAAAAATCCAATCTATCCATCTGTACTATTTTGATGCATGAGCAAACAAGTTAAATTGATGTTTTAAGCAGAACAAGGAAAAGCACTTTAAAAGGCCATATTTGAATTTGAAATTTGAATCCTTGATTCAAATTTGTTCAAACCCCTCTGATTTTAGTTGCATTAGCCCAACACACTCATATTGCTATGTTTCATGCATGCATCATATTGTTGCACATTGTTTGGTGATGGTTGTGTATCGGTGTCCTTTGCGACAGGTTCTGCCCCCGAGGAGTACCGTGATTACCCTAACGAAGAACCATATCAGTGCATCGAACCATCAGGCAAGCAACCAACCATTTGATCATATCGATACAATCCCATGTTCTCGCTCCTGCTCTCTTTTACTGCATTAAGACAACGCGATTCAAACTGCTGTGTGCTACGGTAGTTGAACCCATTTCCTCTGCATGACCTGTCATTGCCATAGTAACTAGATGAAACCCACTAGCATGTGTAGGAGTTGATTGAGCCATGTGTATGTGTTGTTCCTACCTTGCTATGCCTGCTATGCTTAGAGTCGTGTCAGGTCTGGTTCATCTGGGTGATGGGCTAGAGTGAAATGATTATGTCGGTAATGAGAGTGGTGTGGTGAACACGATTTGGTAAAGGTATCGATGAGAGGCCATGTAGGAGTACATGGTGGGTTGTTTCATTGAAGCCGACCTTAAGCACTGAGATCTGTATGTGTGATTTAAGAATCAGCTACTACCATACATTGGGCCCTGAAATATGACCCCGCTCGACTTCTTATTCACCCTAGCTCTCTGTCCAGGAGTTGCAAGTAGTTTCTGGTGTTTGTAGCCTACTGGAGGCCGTGGACAGCGCTGACCATAGGGGTGGGCTGTGATGCGGTAGGTACGTGGCACGGTGTACCGAATACCCGTTAGGTATCTCGGGAACCCTATTCACATCGTTCGGGGCCGTATGGGAAACCTCGGCCGGACTCCCTGCGGATGGAACCTGAATAGGCGATAAACCTGGACTAGAGGCTTAAGTGTTTAGGTAGGTCGTGGTCTACACCCACGTCGGCTTTCGCTTGAAGTCTGCCGAGCACATGTCGTGTGCAGACGCTAAGTGGTGGAAACATGTATGAAGAAGTACACCCCTGCAGGGTTAACATGATCTATTCGAATAGCCGCGTCCGCGGTAAAGGACTACTTGGTTGCCTATACAGTTCATAGACAAGTAAATGGATACTATTAAAAGCCTCAAGATAAGTGTGAGTGCCGAGGATGGCTCTTCCGTAGGAAGACGGAGGTGGATCCTCGGTAGTGTATTGAAGTGGTGAATAGTGGACTCGTGTGCGCAAAACTATTTCAAGTTGGAGTATCGTAGGATAGTCTAGCCAAGAGTCAAAGCTGGCTTGCTGCAATAACTCCACCAACCCTTCTTGATACTATGCATGTATGTAGGTTCTGATGTAAGTCTTGCTGAGTACCTTTGTACTCATGTTGCTATAATCTACATTTTTACAGAAGACGCTGCAACCCCTTCTGATGGGTTCTATGTAGACGTTGACATCAACGGTGGTGACCCTGAGCTTGTGGAGGACCACGTAGTATAGTTAGGCTTCCAAGCCTCTTTTATTTTACTAGTTGTCTGTACCCAGGCAAAGTACTTCCGCTGTTAGCTTGTATGACTGTATGGCTTGTATGTTGGGTCGTGAGACCCGTACCTTTGTGTGTATGATATGTATGGCTCCCTGAGCCTTAAATAAAGTACTTGTGTCGTAGAGTCATGTTGTGATGCTTCGTTGTATTTGCACATATCGAGCATATTGTGTGTATGATTGAAATGCTTGGTATGTGTGGGATCTGACTATCTAGTTGTTTATCTTTAGTAGCCTCTCTTACCGGGAAATGTCTCCTAGTGTTACCGCTGAGCCATGGTAGCTTGCTACTGCTCTGGAACACTTAGGCTGGCCGGCATGTGTCCTTCTTCGTTCCTGTGTCTGTCCCTCCGGGGAAATGTCACGCTTTGAGTACCGGAGTCCTGTTAGCCCGCTACAGCCCGGTTTACCGGAGTCCTGCTAGCCCAGTGCTACAGCCCGGACCCACTTGCTGATGACCGACACGTTCGAAGCTGGGTCATGGATGCCTGTCCCTGTAAGTCTGTGCCACTTTGGGTTTACGACTAGTCATGTCAGCCCGGGCTCTTTATCATATGGATGCTAGCAACACAATCATATACGTGAGCCAAAAGGCGCAAACGGTCCCGGGAAAAGGTAAGACGACACCCGTGGGGATACCGTGCGTGAGGCCGCAAAGTGATATGAGGTGTTACCAGCTAGATCGATGTGACATCGAGTCGGGGTCCTGACAGCGTTGGCATCAGAGCCGGACTGCCTGTAGGTTCTCCAAGCCAAACTGGTCGATGTTGAGTCTAGAAATTCTTTAGTTATATGTAGGGGAATTGTTTGTGGGTTGGCACGTAAGGCTCTTTTACTCCTTATACCTTATGACTTTCTGATCTGAGTCAGTCCATTCTTCCACCGGGGATAAGAAATTAGGATCTACTCTCTCTATCAGGATCACGTGTTACAAATCAGTAGTACCTTATAAGTTTGATGGTTACAAGCCTAGTTCAGTTCTACTACCACATTATGTTGCCAGAATGGTTTTAGAACTTTGATATGATGATGTTGAGTATGTACGAAATCCTTTGTCAAATGTCTCAAAATCCTTTTTGAGCATTTACAGCTATTATGCTGCCGAAATTTTGCTAGAAATTCTAATGCCTTTGCATTATGATTATGCTTTCAGATGGCCACTCGCGACCTCAATCAAGTGGTTCGCCTGACTCGATGCCTAGATGTACCCGGCCATACTACTAAGTTGGTCAGGGTAATGACTGAGGCTGGATACCGCTGGTATCCTGAGTACACGGTCGAAGAGCAATTCCGGGACTTCAATCAAAGCCAGTATCTCTGCACTGTCAGGATATTTCCATCTTATCCTGGATCCACCGAGCCTCTTCACTGCTCCTATGGACTCGGGGTTACTATTGAGATGGCTGTGCAGGACGCCGCCTACTCTATGATGACCATTATGCGAGTCAGATCTGGTTTATTTCGGGACTCTGACTTCCGGTATATGCCAGGATCACTTCCGGGAGCACAAGGGTATCTCCAGGCTATCTATGCTGACTCCACTCAGGAGGATTCACGGACTCGCACCACTGCTGAGATGCTCGAGGATAAGGACCGTGAAAATCGGGCCTTAAGGTTAGAGCTCTTCAATACCCGTGCTGACCACTGGGCCACTTTGACTCGGTTCGCACCGGCAGTGCAAGCTGGATATTCAGATATGCGCGATCTCTATCCTGTGAGATCTGCTCTGCCGGACGTGATGGTTTGGCGTGATGTAGGAGGCATCACCCCACCTCGCGGTCCCCGCAGGCCACCGTTTGTTGGTCCAAGGCCTCATCCTAGCCCCTATGGTCCACAAGCTCCGCGAGACCGTCTGTTTCCGGATGATCACGTTGAACTTCCAGGCTATGGAGGTGACTTCTACGAGGACTACTACGGATCGGTCTGAGCTAGTAGTAGTATCACTAGTTCGCACTAGCTGTGTCATCTATCGTCCTGCGTGACTCGTGGGATATGACCTAGTTTGTACTCTTTCCGGAGATGTAGAAAAATAATGTATAGGAGCTTGGAATGCCTCCGATGAGATGTAATCCTTTTCTCACCGTAATAGTACTTTGTTTGGTCTTGTACTAAACTTTGTATGGTGTGTATGACGATGGAATAAAGAAGCAGTTTCTGTATCTACCATGTCATACGGATGATCATCTTGCATTCCGAGTTATTTCTTACATTATGTATCCCATGTCGGAATTTCATCATTCTGACTAAATCATTGTCTTGTTTACCTAGGATGGTCAACACGCGCGCTAACCCTGCTTCCCAAGTCATACAGTCATACAAGCCAACAGCGGAAGTAACTTGTCTGAGTACAGACAACTAGTAAAATAAAAGAGGCTTGGAAAGCCTAGCTATACTACGTGGGCCTTCAATGCATGGTAGCCGAGAGGGTGACAGCAGTGTGACACTGACAGTGGGCCCCAGCGCCACTAATTAGTAATTAGAATTAATTTAAATCTGTTTAACCCCCCCTGTCACTGACGTGTGGCCCCCACACGTCAGGTTTGACTTCAGCCAGCCGCAGTTGACCTGCTGACGTCACACTGACGTCAGGCTGACGCAGTAATTGAATTTCTGGATTTAAATTAAATCAGGAAATTCCAGAATATTAATTAAACTTCCAAAATTCATAACTTTTATTCTGTAACTCCAAATTGGACAAATTATATATGAAAAATGATCAGAAAAATCCAATCTATCCATCTGTACTATTTTCATGCATGATCAAACAAGTTAAATTGATGATTCAAGCAGAACAAGGAAAAGCACTTTAAAAGGCCATATTTGAATTTGAAATTTGAATCTTTGATTCAAATTTGTTCAAACACTTCTGGCTTTAGTTGCATTAGCCCAACACACTCATATTGCCATGTTTCATGCATGCATCATATTGTTGCACATTGTTTGGTGATGCTTGTGTATCGATGTCCTTTGCGACAGGATCTGTTCCCGAGGAGTACCGTGATTACCCTAACGAAGAACCGTATCCGTGCATCGAACCATCAGGCAAGCAACCACCCATTTGATCATATCGATACAATCCCATGTTCTCGCTCCTGCTCTCTTTTACTGCATTAAGACAACGCGATTCAAACTGCTGTGTGCTACGGTAGTTGAACCCATTTCCTCTGCATGACCTGTCATTGCCACAGTAACTAGATGAAACCCACTAGCATGTGTAGGAGTTGATTGAGCCCTATGTATGTGTTGTTCCTACCTTGCTATGCCTGCTATGCTTAGAGTCGTGTCAGGTCTGGTCCATCTGGGTGATGGGCTAGAGTGAAATGATTATGTCGGTAATGAGAGTGGTGTGGTGAACACGATTTGGTAAAGGTATCGATGAGAGGCCATGTAGGAGTACATGGTGGGTTGTTTCATTGAAGCCGACCTTAAGCACTGAGATCTGTATGTGTGATTTAAGAATCAGCTACTACCATGCATTGGGCCCGAAACTAATGGACCCTCTCGGCTTCTTATTCACCCTAGTTCTCCGTCCAGGAGTTGCAAGTAGTTTCTGGTGTTTGTAGCCTACTGGAGGCCGTGGACAGCGCTGACCGTAGGGGTGGGCTGTGATGTGGTAGGTACGTGGCACGGTGTACCGAGTACCCGTTAGGTATCTCGGGAACCCTGTTCACATCGTTCGGGGCCGTATGGGAAACTTCGGCCGGACTCCCTGCGGATGGAACCTGAATAGGCGATAAACCTGGACTGGAGGCTTAGGTGATTAGGTAGGTCGTGGCCGACACCCACGTTGGGCTTCCGCTTGAAGGTTGCCGAGTACATGCCGTGTAAGCGACGGTAAGTGGTGAGAGCGTGTATGAAGAAGTACACCCCTGCAGGGTTAACATGATCTATTCGAATAGCCGCGTCCGCGGTAAAGGACTACTTGGTTGCCTATACAGTTCATAGACAAGTAAATGGAAACTACTAAAAGCCTCAAGATAAGTGTGAGTGCCGAGGATGGCTCTTCTGTAGGAAGACGGAGGTGGATCCTCGGTAGTGTATTGAAGTGGTGAGTAGTGGACTCGTGTGCACAAAACCATTTCAGGTTGGAGTATCGTAGGTTAGCCTAGCCAAGAGTCAAAGCTGGCTTGCTGCAATAACTCCACCAACCCTTCTTGATACTATGCATGAATGTAGGATCTGATGTAAGTCTTGCTGAGTACCTTTGTACTCATGTTGCTATAATCTACATTTTTACAGAAGACGCTGCAACCCCTTCTGATGGGTTCTATGTAGACGTTGACATCAACGAGTAGGCTAAAGACCCATGTGGTGACCCTGAGCTTGTGAAGGACCACATAGTATAGCTAGGCTTTCCAAGCCTCTTTTATTTTACTAGTTGTCTGTACTCAGACAAGTTACTTCCGCTGCTGGTTTGTATGACTGTATGACTTGTATGTGGGGTCGTGAGACCCGTACCTTTGTGTATGTTATGTATGGCTCCCTGAGCCTTAAATAAAGTACTTGTGTCATAGAGTCATGTTGTGATGCTTCGTTGTATTTGCACATATCGAGCATATTGTGTGTATGATTGAAATGCTTGGTATGTGTGGGATCTGACTATCTAGTTGTTTATCTTTAGTAGCCTCTCTTACCGGGAAATGTCTCCTAGTGTTACCGCTGAGCCATGGTAGCTTGCTACTGCTCTGGAACACTTAGGCTGGCCGGCATGTGTCCTTCTTCGTTCCTGTGTCTGTCCCTCCGGGGAAATGTCACGCTTTGAGTACCGGAGTCCTGTTAGCCCGCTACAGCCCAGTTTACCGGAGTCCTGCTAGCCCAGTGCTACAGCCCGGACCCACTTGCTGATGACCGACACGTTCGAAGCTGGGTCATGGATGCCTGTCCCTGTAAGTCTGTGCCACTTTGGGTTTACGACTAGTCATGTCAGCCCGGGCTCTTTATCATATGGATGCTAGCGACACTATCATATACGTGAGCCAAAAGGCACAAACGGTCCCGGGAAAAGGTAAGACGACACCCGTGGGGATACCGTGCGTGAGGCCGCAAAGTGATATGAGGTGTTACCAGCTAGATCGATGTGACATCGAGTCGGGGTCCTGACAGCGTTGGCATCAGAGCCGGACTGCCTGTAGGTTCTCCAAGCCAAACTGGTCGATGTTGAGTCTAGAAATTCTTTAGTTATATGTAGGGGAATTGTTTGTGGGTTGGAACGTAAGGCTCTTTTTACTCCTTATACCTTATGACTTTCTGATCTGAGTCAGTCCATTCTTCCACCGGGGGATAAGGAATTAGGATCTATTCTCTCTATCAGGATCACGTGTTACTAATCAGTAGTACCTTATAAGTTTGATGGTTACAAGCCTAGTTCAGTTCTACTACCACATTATGTTGCCAGAATGGTTTCAGAACTTTGATATGATGATGTTGAGTATGTACGAAATCCTTTGCCAAATGACTCAAAATCCTCTTTGAGCATTTACAGCTGTTATGCTGCCGAAATTTTGCTAGAAATTCTAATGCCTTTGCATTATGATTATGCTTTCAGATGGCCACTCGCGACCTCAATCAAGTGGTTCGCCTGACTCGATGCCTAGATGTACCCGGCCATACTGCTAAGTTGGTCAGGGTAATGACTGAGGCTGGATACCGCTGGTATCCTGAGTACACGGTCGAAGAGCAATTCCGGGACTTCAATCAAAGCCAGTATCTCTGCACTGTCAGGATATTTCCATCTTATCCTGGATCCACCGAGCCTCTTCACTGCTCCTATGGACTCGGGGTTACTATTGAGATGGCTGTGCAGGATGCCGCCTACTCTATGATGACCATTATGCGAGTCAGATCTGGTTTATTTCGGGACTCTGATTTCCGGTATATGCCAGGATCACTTCCGGGAGCACAAGGATATCTCCAGGCTATCTATGCTGACCCCACTCAGGAGGATTCACGGACTCGCACCACTGCTGAGATGCTCGAGGATAAGGACCGTGAAAATCGGGCCTTAAGGTTAGAGCTCTTCAATACCCGTGCTGACCACTGGGCTACTTTGACTCGGTTCGCACCGGCGGTGCAAGCTGGATATTCAGATATGCGCGATCTCTATCCTGTGAGATCTGCTCTGCCGGACGTGATGGTTTGGCGTGATGTAGGAGGCATCACCCCACCTCGCGGTCCCCGTAGGCCACCGTTTGTTGGTCCAAGGCCTCATCCTAGCCCCTATGGTCCACAAGCTCCGCGAGACCGTCTGTTTCCGGATGATCATGTTGAACTTCCAGGCTATGGAGGCGACTTCTACGAGGACTACTACGGATCGGTCTGAGTTAGTGGTAGTATCACTAGTTCGCACTAGCTGTGTCTTCTATCGTCCCGCGTGACTCGTGGGATATGACCTAGTTTGTACTCTTTCTGGAGGAGTAGAAAAATAATGTATAGGAGCTTGGAATGCCTCCGATGAGATGTAATCCTCTTTTCACCGTAATAGTACTTTGTTTGGTCTTGTACTAAACCCTGTATGGTGTGTATGACGATGGAATAAAGAAGCAGTTTCTGTATCTACCATGTCATACGGATGATCATCTTGCATTCCGAGTTATTCCTTACATTTTGTATCCCATGTTGGAATTTTATCATTCTGACTAAATCATTGTCTTGTTTACCTAGGATGGTCAACACGCGCGCTAACCCTGCTTCTCAAGAGCAGGCCGAAGGCAGTGAAGTCAGGGATGCAAATCTGCCTCATCCTCCTTCACTAGCCGAGGTTATGATGGAAGCTGAGAGAAACAAGCGGGAGACCAACCGTTTGTTGGAGCGTATTGAACAGAATACAGCACACCATCAGAGGGCTAACGTGGTGTCACTCAGTGATTTTATCAAATTGCATCCACCCACGTTCCACCACTCCGTCGAGCCTCTCGACGCTGATGACTAGCTTCGCAGTATCTCTCACAAACTGCGTTCCGCGCTGGTAGCGGAGGCTGACAAGGTCACCTTTGCTGCATATCATCTTGAAGGCCCCGCCAGTCTATGGTGGGAGAATTATGGAGCTATGCGCCCAGCGGGCCATGTCACTACTTGGGCTGAGTTCAGCGAGGCTTTCCGTGAACATCACATTCCGGAGGGTCTCATGGACCGTAAACGTGAAGAATTTTGCAGTTTCACCCAAGGCCGACTTTCTGTGGATGCCTATAGCAGGGAGTTTGGTAATCTCGCCCGATATGCAACTGAGGAAGTGTCTACTGACGCCAAGAAGCAAGCAAGGTTCCGTAAGGGACTTAGTCCTGAGCTTCGCCGCGACCTCCGTCTGCATGAGTGCACATCTTTTCAGAAACTTGTCAACAAAGCCATCAATGCTGAAACTGGTCAGACTGACTATGACGCAACACGCAAGCATGGCCGTGACATGGGTTCCTCATCCGGTGCTGGTCCTCAGAAGCGCCGCGTGTGGGTGCCCAACACCGCCCTGCCACCCAGGTTCACACCGAGGCCATCTTACCAGGCGCCTCGCCCCGTTCAACAGTCTGCACCGGCCAAGCCCTATGGGGGTCCAACCAATAATGCTCCTCCACGTACCAGTTCCGTGACTTGTTTCAAATGTGGGGAATCTGGTCACTATATGCGTGAGTGTCCCCAGACCAACCCCAACCAATCTGCTAAAGCTGTTGGCCGTGGCAAGCCGACAGGAAAAATATTCCACGCTAAGCCGGTCGCCGCTTCACGTGGCCATGTCAACTGTATCTCTGCCGAAGAAGCTCAAGAGGATCCCAATGTCGTTCTCGGTACGCTTCTTGTTAATTGCCACCCGGCATCTGTTCTTTTCGATACAGGAGCCTCTCATTCTTTTATATCTGAAAGCTATGCTCGCTTGCATAACGTCGCATTCAGCGATATGCCAACCTCTATGGTAATTCAAACTCCGGGATCCAAATGGCAAACTTCTAGAGTAAGCCATGGAAATGAAATCCAAGTCGACAGACTTGTTTTTCTCGCATCTTTGATAGCCCTTAAATCTTCAGATATTAATATCATTTTGGGTATGGACTGGATGTCAGCTCATCAAGCCAAAATTGATTGCTTCTCTAGGACTGTTCAACTCACCCATCCTTCGGGGAAGATAGTCAATGTCTTGACCCGAATAGCCAAGCGACAATTATATTCTCTTAACGCCAGCCCTTTGCCAGACCTTGAGGACGTGCCGGTAGTCTGTGACTTCCCGGATGTCTTTCCAGAGGAATTGCCAGGTGTTCCACCTGACAGGGATGTTGAGTTCGTAATAGATCTCATTCCAGGAACCGTTCCGATTGCTAGAAGACCCTATAAGATGGCACCACTAGAACTAGCCGAGCTTAAGAAACAACTCGATGAGTCCTTGAAAAAGGGTTTCATCCGCCCTAGTTCATCTCCGTGGGCTTGCCCCGTCCTGTTCGTTAAGAAGAAGGATGGTACGGACCGGATGGTTGTAGATTACCGACCTGTCAATTTGGTCACAATCAAGAACAAATATCCACTCCCCAGGATCAACGACCTGTATGATCAGCTCGCTGGATCCTCAGTCTTCTCCAAGATGGATTTGAGGTTGGGCTACCATCAAATAAAAATCAGAAACGGGGACATTCCTAAAACGGCCTTTGTTACTCGTTATGGCCAATACGAGTACACCGTCATGTCCTTCGGTTTAACCAACGCTCCAACCACCTTTTCTCGGTTAATGAACTCAATCTTCATGGAGTATTTGGATAAATTCGTCGTAGTTTATCTCGATGATATACTCATCTACTCCAAGAACAAGGAAGAACATGCCGAACATTTAAGGCTAGTGTTGAAGAAACTTCGAGAGCATCGCCTTTATGCCAAATTTTCGAAATGTGAATTCTGGTTGTCAGAAGTGACCTATCTGGGTCATGTAATATCTGGTAAAGGTATTGCTGTTAACCCTGAGCGAGTTCAAGCCGTCCTTAATTGGACTCCACCTGAATCGGTCAAGCAAGTTCGGAGTTTTCTGGGCTTAGCGAGCTATTGCCGTCGCTTTGTCGAGAACTTCTCCAAAGTTGCTAAACCTCTAACCGAACTCCTCAAGAAAGATAAAAAGTTCGAATGGACTCCACAATGTGAGCACAACTTTCAGGAACTGAAAAGACGCCTGACCTCTGCTCCCGTGCTGGTACCGCCAGACTTCTCCAAGGACTTTGTTATCTACTGCGACGCCTCGCGACAAGGACTAGGTTGCATTCTTATGCAAGATCGACACGTAATTGCTTACGCTTCACGGCAATTGCACCCACATGAGGAGAATTATCCTACTCATGATCTAGAGCTTGCAGCCGTAGTCTATGCACTTAAGACCTGGCGACATTACCTCCTCGGTAATCGTTGCGAAATATTCACTGATCACCAAAGTCTGAAGTACATTTTCACCCAACCGGATTTGAATCTCAGGCAGAGACGTTGGGTTGAATTGATCACAGACTTCGACTTAGGAATAACCTACACCCCAGGGAAAGCCAACGTCATGGCCGATGCGCTAAGTCGTAAATCTTATTGTAACAACCTGATGTTACAACAAAGTCAACCGCTTCTCCATGAGGAATTTCAGAAGCTTAACCTTCACATTGTACCTCAAGGTTTTCTTTCCACCTTGGTGGCAAAACCTACCCTTACGGATCAAATTATCAAAGCACAGAAGGTAGATCCGGGAATCTCCCGCATCAAGAGGAACATTCAGAAAGGAACTACGGATTGTTTCTCCATTAATGATCAAGGAGTCGTATACTTCGGGAATCGACTAGTGGTTCCCAAAATGCGCAACCTAAGGCGATTAATCCTTAAGTAAGCTCATGAATCTCCTCTCACCATTCATCCCGGTAGTACTAAGATGTATCAGGACCTACGCCAGAGGTTCTGGTGGACTAGGATGAAGAGAGAAATTGCTCAGTATATTGCAAATTGCGACGTCTGTCGTCGTGTAAAAGCAGAGCACCAACGGCCTGCTGGCACCCTTCAACCCTTAGCTATTCCTGAATGGAAATGGGATAAAATTGGTATGGATTTCATTACCGGTTTTCCCAGGACCAAGAGAGGGAATAATGCTATTTTCGTCGTGGTCGATCGTCTTTCCAAAGTAGCCCATTTCTTACCTGTTCGTGAGAGTATAACCGCTAGTCAGCTGGCAGATTTGTACATCTCCCGAATAGTGTCCCTCCATGGTGTTCCTTTGGAAATTAACTCGGATCGAGGAAGTCTTTTCACCTCTCGATTTTGGGAAAGTTTCCAAAATGCTATGGGGACTCGTCTCTCCTTTAGCACCGCTTTCCACCCTCAGTCGAGTGGTCAAGTGGAACGCGTCAATCAGATTCTAGAAGACATGCTTCGAGCCTCTGTTATCTCATTCGGAATGGACTGGGAGAAGTGCCTTCCATTTGCCGAATTCGCCTACAACAACAGCTATCAATCTAGCTTGGGTAAAGCCCCTTTTGAAGTTCTCTATGGACGACGATGTCGAACACCCCTTAACTGGTCAGAGACCGGGGAAAGACAATTCTTTGGCCCAGATATGATTCAGGAAGCAGAAGAACAAGTTTGCATCATTCGTGAAAAGTTGAAAACAGCCCAATCTCGTCAAAAGAGTCAATATGACCGAAAGCATAAGGCTATGACTTTCGAGGTTGACGAGAAGGCTTATCTTCGGGTCACCCCTCTGAAGGGAACCCATCGTTTCGGTATCAAAGGCAAATTGGCTCCTCGTTACATTGGACCTTTTCGCATTCTCGCCAAACGAGGAGAAGTTGCCTACCAATTGGAACTACCTCCGCACCTCTCCAGGGTCCACGATGTCTTCCACGTTTCTCAACTCAGGCGTTGCTTCTCGGATCCTATCCGTGAAGTGGACCACGAAACGCTTGATCTCCAAGATAATCTTACATATCGAGAGTACCCCGTTCGTATCCTCGATCAGGCCGAACGTACCACCCGACGTCATAATATCAAGTTTCTCAAAGTGCAATGGTCGCACCATTCTGAGGATGAAGCAACTTGGGAAAGGGAGGATCGTCTTCGACTTGAATATCCCGCCTTCTTCCTGGAGGAACCCAAATCTCGGGACGAGATTCTTTTGAGTGGGGGTGAGTTGTCACACCCTAGCTAGTCATGCATTAGAGTGTTGCATCATGTTTACTCTTTCATCAGAAACTTGAAATGGGGATGACAGAACCCCCAGTCCCCTCTGAAACCAACTAGGGTTACTAAAATAATTTTTCAATGAACCTGAAATGCCCTTCTAAAATGCCCATCATTTTTGTCTTGGTTCAGAACCTCTGCCAAAAGTGGTGCACATTTTCCTAGGCCATCCTAGGGTTTTTGAATTAAATCATAAATATTTGAATTTGGGCATTTAAAATAATATAAAATATTTAAATGCTCAAATATCTCCAAACTAAAATGTTTCATGTTGGAAATAATCCAACTATGGGCCAGGAATAGTTTGGTGATTGTTGAAGTTGCCTAGGTATTTTATTAAATTCAACAAAGTTGCAGATATATATTAAATAAATCAGAAAACAGAAAAAAAGGGGAAAACTTACCTGGCGCCACCGCAGGCCCACCAGCCAGCCCACATGGCTGGCCCAGCCCGGCCACCGCTCCAGCGAGCTGCTTGGCTTGCCAGGCAGGCAGCCAAGGTGCTCGGCGGCGGCACCGCAGCTCGCCACGCAGCTGCACGCCGCCCGGCCTCCCCCTCTCGCCGCCCTGATGGCCTGGACGAGCTCCACGTCGCGCCCCGACCCTCCTGGACACCTCCATTCGCCCCCAGTTCCTCTCCCTCGCGCTCCCACGCCATGGCCGACGCCACCGTCGCCGCACCACCGCCGTAGCCGTGCTCCCCGTCGTCTCCACGCCGCGCCACCCTGTCCAGAAGCTCCGCCGTCCTCTACTCCTTCGAGCTAGCCGAGCCCCGAGCGCTCGCGTGCCTCGAAGCCGCCGCACCAACCTCGCCCGAACCGCCATCGCCGGAGATCCCCTTCGCTGTCGCCGCCGCAGCAGCTCGTCCCCGACCACGCCATCCTTTCCATCAAGACCGCAGTGAGCTGGGCTAACTTCCCCTTCCTCTCTTTCTCTCTCTCGAGCACCACAGCGAGCGCACCAAGCTCACCCGCACGCGCCGTCGCGGACCTCGTCGCCGACGTGCTTCCGGCCACACTCCGGCCACAAGATGGTGTCCATCTTACTCACCGAGTCCCACAACACCTAGCTAGCCACTCCACGAGCCTCACCGACCCCCCTAGCGCCAAGTTCATCCTCGACCGAACCCCGGTGGCCGCCAAAGTCGTTGCCGGCGCCAACTCCGGCCACCCCGACCCCAACGGACTCTGCCAAGAGCTGCGGTTTGTCCTCAGCTCCACTCTGGTGGTCTCCGCGGCCTCTTTGATGGCCGAAATGGCCAAAACCACTCCCGCCGCCGCGTCTGGCTCGCCGGCGGCTAAACGCCGGCGTCGCCGGCTTTGACTTTGACCACGGGTGGGCCCTGGTTGACTCCCCTGAGTCAATGACAGGTGGGGCCCAGCCCTGCTAATTATACAGGATTAGTTTTAATCAAATCTTAATTAAAATAATCACCCTGACATGTGGGACCCACTGTCAGGTTTGACCCAGACCTGTTCCGTTGACCTGCTGACGTCACACTGACGTCAGGCTGACGCAGTAATTAATTTCTGGATTTAATTTAAATCAGGAAATTCCAGAATATTATTTAAACTTCAAAAATTCATAACTTTTATTCTGTAACTCCAAATTGGACAAATTATATATGAAAAATGATCAGAAAAATCCAATCTATCCATCTGTACTATTTTGATGCATGAGCAAACAAGTTAAATTGATGTTTTAAGCAGAACAAGGAAAAGCACTTTAAAAGGCCATATTTGAATTTGAAATTTGAATCCTTGATTCAAATTTGTTCAAACCCCTCTGATTTTAGTTGCATTAGCCCAACACACTCATATTGCTATGTTTCATGCATGCATCATATTGTTGCACATTGTTTGGTGATGGTTGTGTATCGGTGTCCTTTGCGACAGGTTCTGCCCCCGAGGAGTACCGTGATTACCCTAACGAAGAACCATATCAGTGCATCGAACCATCAGGCAAGCAACCAACCATTTGATCATATCGATACAATCCCATGTTCTCGCTCCTGCTCTCTTTTACTGCATTAAGACAACGCGATTCAAACTGCTGTGTGCTACGGTAGTTGAACCCATTTCCTCTGCATGACCTGTCATTGCCACAGTAACTAGATGAAACCCACTAGCATGTGTAGGAGTTGATTGAGCCCTATGTATGTGTTGTTCCTACCTTGCTATGCCTGCTATGCTTAGAGTCGTGTCAGGTCTGGTCCATCTGGGTGATGGGCTAGAGTGAAATGATTATGTCGGTAATGAGAGTGGTGTGGTGAACATGATTTGGTAAAGGTATCGATGAGAGGCCATGTAGGAGTACATGGTGGGTTGTTTCATTGAAGCCGACCTTAAGCACTGAGATCTGTATGTGTGATTTAAGAATCAGCTACTACCATGCATTGGGCCCGAAACCAATGGACCCTCTCGGCTTCTTATTCACCCTAGTTCTCCGTCCAGGAGTTGCAAGTAGTTTCTGGTGTTTGTAGCCTACTGGAGGCCGTGGACAGCGCTGACCGTAGGGGTGGGCTGTGATGCGGTAGGTACGTGGCACGGTGTACCGAATACCCGTTAGGTATCTCGGGAACCCTGTTCACATCGTTCGGGGCCGTATGGGAAACCTCGGCCGGACTCCCTGCGGATGGAACCTGAATAGGCGATAAACCTGGACTGGAGGCTTAGGTGATTAGGTAGGTCGTGGCCGACACCCACGTTGGGCTTCCGCTTGAAGGTTGCCGAGTACATGTCGTGTAAGCGACGGTAAGTGGTGAGAGCGTGTAAGCGATGGTGTGCTCGGTTGGGCGCTACGGCGACCGTGGCCACGACGGCGACATCGCCGGCGGCGTGGAGCTCTCGGTCGAGGTGGAGCTAGGGCCTAGAGGTCGGGAGAGACCAGGGAAGAAGGGGGAAACGCTCCGGGGGCTCACCGCGGTTGCAGTGGGCGTCGAAGCGGGCTCGGGGACGCGCCGGAGACGACGAATTTGACGGCGACGGTGGTCGGAGTCCGAAGAGGGGAACGGCGACGTGGCGGCGATGCAGGGCTTCCGGAGACCCGTGGAGCGGTGGGGAGGAAGAGGGAGTTGTGGCGGAGCTTCTGAGCTAGTCGGGGGAGCGAGGGGTGGTCGGAGACGACCGCTACGGCGAACGGTGGCGACGGTGGTGTTCGGCCGTGTGAGAGAGAGAGCGAGGGAGAGGAAGGAGAGCTCCACGCCGCCGGCGATGTCGCCGTCGTGGCCACGGTCGCCGTAGCGCCCAACCGAGCACACCATCGTGCTCCACACATCACCAGGAGCACGTAGAACGCACCAACACCTCCCCAAACCCCCTGCAACACTGATCCCGACCGCACCCGAACTCCGGCCGCCGCAGCCGAGCTCGCCGCCGTCAACTCCGGCCACCCCGAGCCCAACCACCACCACCAATAGACGCGGCTCAACCTCAGCAACACGTAGATGCCTTCCGCCGTCCATTTGGTCGCCGGAATGGCAAAAAGCACTCTCGCCGCCGTCTCGGATCTCGCCGGCGTCATGTCGCCGGTGGGGTTTGACTTGACCGACCTGGGGTTTGACCCCCCAGGGTCACTGACGCGTGGGCCCTGTCGGCCAGATGGTTAGGTTAGCGCTAACTACTGTTAGTCAACCCCCCCTGACACTGACAGTGGGCCCCAGCGCCACTAATTAGTAATTAGAATTAATTTAAATCTGTTTAACCCCCCCTGTCACTGACGTGTGGCCCCCACACGTCAGGTTTGACTTCAGCCAGCCGCAGTTGACCACTGACGTCATGCTGACGTCATACTGGCGCAATAATTATATTTCTGGATTTAAATTAAATCAGGAAATTCCAGAATATTAATTAAACTTCCAAAATTCATAACTTTTATTCTGTAACTCCAAATTGGACAAATTATATATGAAAAATGATCAGAAAAATCCAATCTATCCATCTGTACTATTTTCATGCATGATCAAACAAGTTAAATTGATGATTCAAGCAGAACAAGGAAAAGCACTTTAAAAGGCCATATTTGAATTTGAAATTTGAATCTTTGATTCAAATTTGTTCAAACACTTCTGGCTTTAGTTGCATTAGCCCAACACACTCATATTGCCATGTTTCATGCATGCATCATATTGTTGCACATTGTTTGGTGATGCTTGTGTATCGATGTCCTTTGCGACAGGATCTGTTCCCGAGGAGTACCGTGATTACCCTAACGAAGAACCGTATCCGTGCATCGAACCATCAGGCAAGCAACCACCCATTTGATCATATCGATACAATCCCATGTTCTCGCTCCTGCTCTCTTTTACTGCATTAAGACAACGCGATTCAAACTGCTGTGTGCTACGGTAGTTGAACCCATTTCCTCTGCATGACCTGTCATTGCCACAGTAACTAGATGAAACCCACTAGCATGTGTAGGAGTTGATTGAGCCCTATGTATGTGTTGTTCCTACCTTGCTATGCCTGCTATGCTTAGAGTCGTGTCAGGTCTGGTCCATCTGGGTGATGGGCTAGAGTGAAATGATTATGTCGGTAATGAGAGTGGTGTGGTGAACACGATTTGGTAAAGGTATCGATGAGAGGCCATGTAGGAGTACATGGTGGGTTGTTTCATTGAAGCCGACCTTAAGCACTGAGATCTGTATGTGTGATTTAAGAATCAGCTACTACCATGCATTGGGCCCGAAACTAATGGACCCTCTCGGCTTCTTATTCACCCTAGTTCTCCGTCCAGGAGTTGCAAGTAGTTTCTGGTGTTTGTAGCCTACTGGAGGCCGTGGACATCGCTGACCGTAGGGGTGGGCTGTGATGCGGTAGGTACGTGGCACGGTGTACCGAGTACCCGTTAGGTATCTCGGGAACCCTGTTCACATCGTTCGGGGCCGTATGGGAAACTTCGGCCGGACTCCCTGCGGATGGAACCTGAATAGGCGATAAACCTGGACTGGAGGCTTAGGTGATTAGGTAGGTCGTGGCCGACACCCACGTTGGGCTTCCGCTTGAAGGTTGCCGAGTACATGCCGTGTAAGCGACGGTAAGTGGTGAGAGCGTGTATGAAGAAGTACACCCCTGCAGGGTTAACATGATCTATTCGAATAGCCGCGTCCGCGGTAAAGGACTACTTGGTTGCCTATACAGTTCATAGACAAGTAAATGGAAACTACTAAAAGCCTCAAGATAAGTGTGAGTGCCGAGGATGGCTCTTCTGTAGGAAGACGGAGGTGGATCCTCGGTAGTGTATTGAAGTGGTGAGTAGTGGACTCGTGTGCGCAAAACCATTTCAAGTTGGAGTATCGTAGGTTAGCCTAGCCAAGAGTCAAAGCTGGCTTGCTGCAATAACTCCACCAACCCTTCTTGATACTATGCATGAATGTAGGATCTGATGTAAGTCTTGCTGAGTTCCTTTGTACTCATGTTGCTATAATCTACATTTTTACAGAAGACGCTGCAACCCCTTCTGATGGGTTCTATGTAGACGTTGACATCAACGAGTAGGCTAAAGACCCATGTGGTGACCCTGAGCTTGTGAAGGACCACATAGTATAGCTAGGCTTTCCAAGCCTCTTTTATTTTACTAGTTGTCTGTACTCAGACAAGTTACTTCCGCTGCTGGTTTGTATGACTGTATGACTTGTATGTGGGGTCGTGAGACCCGTACCTTTGTGTATGTTATGTATGGCTCCCTGAGCCTTAAATAAAGTACTTGTGTCATAGAGTCATGTTGTGATGCTTCGTTGTATTTGCACATATCGAGCATATTGTGTGTATGATTGAAATGCTTGGTATGTGTGGGATCTGACTATCTAGTTGTTTATCTTTAGTAGCCTCTCTTACCGGGAAATGTCTCCTAGTGTTACCGCTGAGCCATGGTAGCTTGCTACTGCTCTGGAACACTTAGGCTGGCCGGCATGTGTCCTTCTTCGTTCCTGTGTCTGTCCCTCCGGGGAAATGTCACGCTTTGAGTACCGGAGTCCTGTTAGCCCGCTACAGCCCGGTTTACCGGAGTCCTGCTAGCCCAGTGCTACAGCCCGGACCCACTTGCTGATGACCGACACGTTCGAAGCTGGGTCATGGATGCCTGTCCCTGTAAGTCTGTGCCACTTTGGGTTTACGACTAGTCATGTCAGCCCGGGCTCTTTATCATATGGATGCTAGCAACACAATCATATACGTGAGCCAAAAGGCGCAAACGGTCCCGGGAAAAGGTAAGACGACACCCGTGGGGATACCGTGCGTGAGGCCGCAAAGTGATATGAGGTGTTACCAGCTAGATCGATGTGACATCGAGTCGGGGTCCTGACAATCAACATCAAGAGAAATTTTATCAACGTTCCTAGCCAACTCATCAATCTTAAGCAATTTTTCTTCAATCAAAGCATTGAAATTCTTTTGTGAAGTAATAAATTCTTTAATATTAGATTCAAAATCAGAGGGCATCTTATTATAATTTCCATAAGAATTGTTGTAGGAATTACCATAATTATTAGAGGAATTACTAGGATAAGGCCTAGGATTAAAGTTTCCTCTATACGCGTTGTTACCAAAATTGTTCCTACCAACAAAATTCACATCCATAGATTCATTATTATTCTCAATCAAAGTAGACAAAGGCATATCATTAGGATCAGAAGAAACACTTTTATTAGCAAATAATTTCATAAGTTCATCCATCTTTCCACTCAAAGCATTAATTTCTTCTACCGCATGCATTTTTTGATTAGTAGATCTTTCAGTGTGCCATTGATAATAATTAACCATAATATTATCTAGGAGTTTAGTAGATTCTCCTAAAGTGATTTCCATAAAAGTGCCTCCCACGGCCGAATCTCACTACAACAAAATTGACATACCGTGACGAAAATCCTCGTGACAATGGTGGACAACGTCACCTAAATTCCTAATGTATGACGCTCTCATAGGTGGCATCACCGATTACCGTAAGTCGGTGACGATAAACGTCACTGAAATGCCTTAGCCCACGAGCACACTTGGCTGCCAATTTCTGTGACGGCTTGGTATTTTGCATGACAAACTTGCTAGTCACCGAATACTACATATGTGTGACGATTAATTTTTTGTCATGTTGCGTCTAGTAGTGGGACCCGCCATAACTAGTTCACAGTTATTGAGTGGAAGGACACGTGCGTCGGTTTTGGCGGTGGGACCCGACATAAAATTTCAACGGCTATTGGGCGTTGTAATTATTTTGTTCTATGTAATATAAGTAGGTAGTGGCCATGGAAATACTTATAATTATTTTTTTATAAAGGGAAAACCTTGTCTTTTTTAGATGGTTATTTTGTTCTTTCTAATATAAATAGGTAGTGGCTCGACAAAAAAATGTAATTAGGCTTCATGAGCTGATGTTGTTTATCTAAAAAATAAAAATGGATATAAGGGAGTGAATTGGTAATAGGAGAAAATATATTTAACACTGTTATTTTGTTCTTATATCTAGAATAAGAAGGTAGTGGGCTATGCCAAAAACTTCAATTGGGCGCTTGTGAGCTAATGTTGTTTCGTTCTATCGCAAAAATTAAAATGGAAATAGGAGAGTCCATGGGTAATCTTATCTATTTTGTTTTCTATAAACATGTAATTGCTGGGCAAAAAAAACTTGAATGGAGCGCTCGTGAAGTGATGTTGTTTCGTTCTATCTAAAAGACTAAAATTAAAACAGGAGATTCGATGCAAAAAAGCTTGGTCAAGGAGTTTGAACCGGCGACGACCATGGTCTACACCAACAGCGTTGCCACTAGGAAAGAGTCTGGCTGCTATATAAATTGTGCTAAAGGATATTTATTTGTATCTTCTTGGACCATACGCCTAGGCCTAGATCGCTTACGCTGGGAGGTTGGGGGCTATGCACATGAGTATATTCGGACTATGAAACAATCAACGTTGAAAACCATCATCCCAAGTTACCTTACACAAGCAGTTAAAATAATCACTCATTTGCATTTTGTATTTTTTTCAGATCACATACTTAAGACCCCTCTGTACAACTTTCAACATATTTATTTACAATTCTCCCCAAAAAGAACACTGAAAATACAATATCATAATGTTCATGTAAGGTTTACTTTTTAATAATCATTTTCTACTTATTTCGAATTAAATGGATTACATAATATTAAGTGGAAATTAAATTCTGAAAATAAACCATCTCCTCGTAAAAAATACATTTTCCTTCCAATTTTTTTTCCGCATTCACCCAGTGTCCTCACCCGTCCAACACCCAGCCATAATTTATCCTTCTATTTCGCCCGCGAAGAGGCACCACTAAAAGACATCGCCCACCCCGGCATTGTTTCGTCAGATTCAATCGACTCTCCTATCCCACGACTGCGGCGATCAGGCTGGCAGATTGGGGGTGGCCACCCGCCCGCCGAGCTCGGATCCACTACACAACCATCCTCGCGAGCACTCCGCTCTATCCGCCTCCTCCCCTGATTGCAGCGACCGGCGACCGCAGATTGGAGGAGGCCGCCCGACCGGCCGAACTCGGATCCACTACATCAACCAGCTATAGCGGATTGGAGGAGGCCGCCCCACCCGGCTCTCTTTCGCCACCGATTACACCAAGCAGCGACGGCTGACGGTAATTTTCTCATCCCGCCCTCCTCATCCTGCAAGCTCTAGACATAAGGGATCACCATGGAAGGGATTTGTGGGAGAAAAGCACACATGGTCGTGAGATTTATTTATATCTCTGAATACAACGCAAATCCAGTTTCTCTGTAAGATTTACTCGGTCTTTATTCAGATGTCGTGAGATTTCCTAAAATTCAACGACCATGTGGCTTCCAATGTCTGCACTTGTTCTTGATACTATATATTACCATATGGAGTTCACAGTGTATATTCTTTATATCGAATTCTCGATAAAGACTAAGTCTGCACTTGTTCTTGTTCAATACTGAATAAAGACTGAGCCTAAACTTGTTCCAAACTGAATAAATGTCGAGCCTGCACTTGTTCTTGATACAATATATTATTATTACCACATGGAGTTCACAGTGTATGTTCTTTATTTTGGATTCTTGATAAATACTAAGTCTGCACTTGTTCTTGTTCAATACTGAATAAAGACCGAGTCTAAACTTGTTCCAAACTGAATAAATGTCGAGTCTACACTTGTTCTTGATACAATATATTACCACATGGAGTTCACAATGTATGTTCTTTATTTTGGATTCTCGATAAATACCAAGTCTGCACTTGTTCTTGTCCAATACTGAATAAAGACCGAGTCTAAACTTGTTCAAAACTGAATAAAGGCTGAGTCTGCACTTGTTCTTGTTAACTGAATTCTGGATGCTCCATATTTCCAAGTATGTATTTATTTCGATCTGTTCTGCAACCCTCCATAATATGTACAATGTGGATTCACTGGCTTTAATTTCGCCTTGCTTGTATCATGTGTATGTCACTGTGCACTATAAGGATCGCAAATAATTGACTCAAAGATTGATTCACATATTCTGTCCCTCTACTTTTCGTAATTAATCTAGATGATGATATCTCTGTTCACTGCATTCCTATTGAACCTGTGCTGACATTGCATAAGTTTGTGTTGATTAACTGCCTTGTTTAACTCACTTGTTCCAAAAATAGTGTAGCTGCTACCTCAAGAATAACAAGATCTAGAGACAACTGAGTCAGTTGAAGCTACAAACAATCAAGAACAGTCTGCACCAAATCCAACAAACACATCACCTCACCTAACTTCTAAGAATAGCAACTCGCCCGACGCTGATTCAGGGGTACAACGTTCTCAAGACATGATAGGCACATCCGGACAATCAGATAACATGATTACATTACAAGGCCAAGGTATATGCAACATCATTGCTTCACACCATCTATTTTCCACTTGAAATTATAACCTTCTAATTTATCTGCCAGCTTGTAATGTAGATGCATTAGCATGCTCCACTGGTCCAACTGATCCACGACCATCAAGGAGAGGTCGTCGACGTAGACCAACCATGGGGCATGGGCTTTAGGAGTATGCAAACAGAAATGGAGGGAGGAAGATGCACATTGATTTTATAGCAGGGAAAGTGAGACCTACTGACCCAGTCCAAGTAGCAAAGCTTTCTTCTGAGTGTCGTATTCACATCAGGAGCAAAATGCACGTTGCTACACACTGGAATGACTATGCCAAAAGCCCACTCAAACATGTTATTCCCCATGCTATTAAAGATATTGCGGTGGGATAGTTTCCTTCATTTTCATTCACGTGTTCACATGTTGCATAGTCAATTTAATGATATATCCTATATATGAATGGTATTTCAGATTAACTTTGAGATGGAAAAGGATGACAAGGTTGGGAATGATGTATGCACAAAAGTAATCCAGAAGGGTGTTCGACAACAACGCTACAGGCTAAAGAAGAAATACTTCAATGGTTATACTGATCAGGAAGCATTATCAAATAAGCCACTAAACATTACTCATGAGAATTGGACCAGCCTTGTCAATAAATGGTCTGATGGAACAAACAAGGTTTGTAACAAGATACGCGAGACCAACAATAGTTTTTGCATTCACATCTACTATACCATATGTAAATACTTATATACATTTTCTTTATATAGAAAATATGTCAAATGAATAAGGAAAACCAAGAAGTTGTCAAGCATCACCAAAAGACTGGATGTATGTCTTATGTTGCTTATTTCAGTAAACTTGTAAGAATCCCAAATATCTTGTAGTCCTATGTATATTGCATCTGGCCAATATATATGTAGTAGTAATGTTACGATTTCATATATCTTGTAGAAAAAAGAGAAGTACAATAATCAGGACCCAAGTCCAATTGAGTTTTTCAAAGACACCCATACAAACAGCAAGACTGGTAGCATGAGCGAGTCGGCACTTCTAGCTCATGTAAGATTTCTTCGTCCATTTGTTTCTGACTTGAAATAGATTCTCATATTGCTAGCATATGAACTTTGCCTTAGCATCAATGTTTTTCTTTATACTACAGAATGCGATTGAAGAGAAAAGGGAAACACAATCAGAACGTGGGCAGCCAGTATCCGATACAGCAATTGTGCTTGAAGTTCTAAAGGAAGAAAGCACCCATAGCACCTTCCTTTCCAGCATGGGGTATGCATCTAGATCCGGGAGGTATGGGAGCTCTACTTCATCAGCCCAAATCCGAGTTCTAGATGAAAGAATTGAACAAAAGGATAGAGAGGCAAGAGATGCGAATGACAGGTAATTATCTTATTTCCCTTTCTGTTCTTGTTGTTTATTTTTGCTTGCTTCTCTGTGCATAGTGCACTCATTGCAGTGAGCGGAAGTTCAATTAAGGAGTGCATCTTTTAACCTGGGTTATTGACTTGATATCCTTTTGCTGATGCTTCCTGTAAGCAAGCTGTTTGTTATGCATATTTTAAAACATTATAAGTTATTCTTGGCTTTACTGTTTCATTAGCCCATCGGCATGCTTGCCTTGACATTTAATAATGTACTTCTATATTTCAAATTGTTTCCCTTGTACCTTGTTATCTTGGCTGTTTTCATCTCATTGCGATGCAACGTTGTTGTCTTTTGTCATTTATAGGCATCGGGAGGAGTTAGCCGCAAGACTTGAAGCACAAGAGAGAGTATTTGAAAAGATACAAAAGAAGCAGCAAGAAGAATTGGAAGCTGCCCATGAAGCCTTCGGTTGGTTATGGAAAGCAAAGTGTACTCCCAAGCTCAAAACATTCGGGTGGTTCCTGCTGGTTGATCGCCTCAACACCAGAAACATGCTCAAGAGGAGGCACTACAACATTGGGACAAACTTCGACTGCCTCCTTTGTGGCCAACATGTTGAAGAAATGGTGGAACACCTCTTCTTTCACTGCACATTTAGTCAGGAATGCTGGCTACATCTTGGCTTCAACTGGTCTTTGCAGCATGACAGACTTGACATGATCAAACATCAAAAGACCGTGCACCCTAGAAAGATGTGGATGGATATTTTTTTGACGTCGGCCTGGAGTCTCTGGAAGGAGAGAAACAACCACCACTTTAGGAATATTAAGCCATCAGTTGCTTCCTGGAAACAGAGGTTTAAGTTGGACTTTGACAATCTTAGATATAGAGTGAAACATTCCAAACAACATATTGTATCTGCCATACTTGGGTCCATACAGTAGGCGTCTTGTAAACTAGGGTGTCCCATGGTGGTACCACAACCACCCATGTATGTAAATCACACATGTAATTGTACCCCCTGAGGTTTTAGTAATATATATGCAGTAGGAGCCTTTCCTACTGTCTTCACAGTCGAAAAAAAAGAATTGGAAGCTCTAAAGAACAGCCCGGAAGAGAAGAATGAAGCCTGGGTAAAGAAGCAAAAGGAGACGAATAATATGCTTGATTTTCTTTTGAGGGCTCAAGCAACTCCACAAGCAACTTCGTACTCCCAGTCTCAACCTGATGGTTCATGATTGCCATCCTTAGATTGCAATCCTCACGATAACATATGTGGTCTTTAGTTACTACTAGTTTTCATCTGGTCTATTGTCTGTGTCAAACTCGAGTCAGTTTTTCACCGTCATTTTTGTTTACAGAATTTTTTGGCTGAGACGATTTCATACATAATATGATTTGTCTTTCATATCAATTTCTGATGTGATGTGAATTAAATACTTATTTTCATCGTAATCTAGATTCGAAAGAAAGTAAATATATTTTGATGATGTCATCTTCATCCATGATAAAAGTAGTGGCACTACTAGTGGGATAGCCGCTCGAGTGTTCATGTGGCATAAAGTTAGTGACGTTGTCTCGTCACTGAATATGGTACAATATGGCATATTTTCTCCTAACATGTGACACTAGTTGACTGTCATGGAAATAGCAAGTCGATGACGTTCTATATAATGTCACCGAAGGTCCCAATTTCAATGACGTTTTTGCGAGTGCGCTGTCACTAGGAGTAATCTGTGACAGGGATTCTATGACGATGCTTGTGACGCCCATAAAATGTCACCAGGGGGTAATTTGTGACGTTATTAGCTATTCGATGACATTTATTAGCTCGTCATAGTAGGCTCGATCTCTTGTAGTGTCTAAAAGCACTACAACAAAATTGACATACCGTGACGAAAATCCTCGTGACAATGGTGGACAACGTCACCTAAATTCCTAATGTGTGACGCTCTCATAGGTGGCATCACCGATTACCGTAAGTCGGTGACGATAAACGTCACTGAAATGCCTTAGCCCGCGAGCACACTTGGCTGCCAATTTCTGTGAAGGCTTGGTATTTTGCATGACAAACTTGCTAGTCACCGAATACTACATATGTGTGACGATTAATTTTTTGTCATGTCGCGTCTAGTAGTGGGACCCGCCATAGCTAGTTCACAGTTATTGAGTGGAAGGACACGTGCGTCGGTTTTGGCGGTGGGACCCGACATAAAATTTCAACGGCTATTGGGCGTTGTAATTATTTTGTTCTATGTAATATAAGTAGGTAGTGGCCATGGAAATACTTATAATTATTTTTTTATAAAGGGAAAACCTTGTCTTTTTTAGATGATTATTTTGTTCTTTCTAATATAAATAGGTAGTGGCTCGACAAAAAAAATGTAATCAGGCTTCATGAGCTGATGTTGTTTATCTAAAAAATAAAAATGGATATAAGGGAGTGAATTGGTAATAGGAGAAAATATTTTTAACACTGTTATTTTGTTCTTATATCTAGATAAGAAGGTAGTGGGCTATGCCAAAAACTTCAATTGGGCGCTTGTGAGCTAATGTTGTTTTGTTCTATCGCAAAAATTAAAATGGAAATAGGAGAGTCCATGGGTAATCTTATCTATTTTGTTTTCTATAAACATGTAATTGCTGGGCAAAAAAAAACTTGAATGGAGCGCTCGTGAAGTGATGTTGTTTCGTTCTATCTAAAAGACTAAAATTAAAACAGGAGATTCGATGCAAAAAAGCTTGGTCAAGGAGTTTGAACCGGCGACGACCATGGTCTGCACCAACAGCGTTGCCACTAGGAAAGAGTCTGGCTGCTATATAAATTGTGCTAAAGGATATTTATTTGTATCTTCTTGGACCATACGCCTAGGCCTAGATCGCTTACGCTGGGAGGTTGGGGGCTATGCACATGAGTATATTCGGACTATGAAACAATCAACGTTGAAAACCATCATCCCAAGTTACCTTACACAAGCAGTTAAAATAATCACTCATTTGCATTTTGTATTTTTTCAGATCACATACTTAAGACCCCTCTGTACAACTTTCAACATATTTATTTACAATTCTCCCCAAAAAGAACACTGAAAATACAATATCATAATGTTCATGTAAGGTTTACTTTTTAATAATCATTTTCTACTTATTTCGAATTAAATGGATTACATAATATCAAGTGGAAATTAAATTCTGAAAATAAACCATCTCCTCGTAAAAAATACATTTTCCTTCCAGTTTTTTTCCCGCATTCACCCAGTGTCCTCACCCATCCAGCACCCAGCCATAATTTATCCTTCTATTTCGCCCGCGAAGAGGCACCGCTAAAAGACATCGCCCACCCCGACATTTTTTCGTCAGATTCAATCGACTCTCCTATCCCACGACTGCGGCGATCAGGCCGGCAGATTGGGGGTGGCCACCCGCCCGCCGAGCTCGGATCCACTACACAACCATCCTCACGAGCACTCCGCTCTATCTGCCCCCTCCTCTGATTGCAGCGACCGGCGACCGCAGATTGGAGGAGGCCGCCCGACCGGCCGAACTCGGATCCACTACATCAACCAGCTATAGCGGATTGGAGGAGGCCGCCCCACCCGGCTCTCTTTCGCCACCGATTACACCAAGCAGCGACGGCTGATGGTAATTTTCTCATCCCGCCCTCCTCATCCTGCAAGCTCTAGACATAAGGGATCACCATGGAAGGGATTTGTGGGAGAAAAGCACACACGGTCGTGAGATTTATTTATATCTCTGAATACAACGCAAATCCAGTTTCTCTGTAAGATTTACTCGGTCTTTATTCAGATGTCGTGAGATTTCCTAAAATTCAACGACCATGTGGCTTCCAATGTCTGCACTTGTTCTTGATAATATATATTACCATATGGAGTTCACAGTGTATATTCCTTATATCGAATTCTCGATAAAGACTAAGTCTGCACTTGTTCTTGTTCAATACTGAATAAAGACTGAGCCTAAACTTGTTCCAAACTGAATAAATGCCGAGCCTGCACTTGTTCTTGATACAATATATTATTATTACCACATGGAGTTCACAGTGTATGTTCTTTATTTTGGATTCTCGATAAATACTAAGTCTGCACTTGTTCTTGTTCAATACTGAATAAAGACCGAGTCTAAACTTGTTCCAAACTGAATAAATGTCGAGTCTGCACTTGTTCTTGATACAATATATTACCACATGGAGTTCACAATGTATGTTCTTTATTTTGGATTCTCGATAAATACCAAGTCTGCACTTGTTCTTGTCCAATACTGAATAAAGACCGAGTCTAAACTTGTTCAAAACTGAATAAAGGCTGAGTCTGCACTTGTTCTTGTTAACTGAATTCTGGATGTTCCATATTTCCAAGTATGTATTTATTTCGATCTGTTCTGCAACCCTCCAAAATATGTACAATGTGGATTCACTAGCTTTAATTTCGCCTTGCTTGTATCATGTGTATGTCACTGTGCACTATAAGGATCGCAAATAATTGACTCCAAGATTGATTCACATATTCTGTCCCTCTACTTTTCATAATTAATCTAGATGATGATATCTCTGTTCACTGCATTCCTATTGAACCTATGCTGACATTGCATAAGTTTGTGTTGATTAACTGCCTTGTTTAACTCACTTGTTCCAAAAATAGTGCAGCTTCTACCTCAAGAATAACAAGATCTAGAGACAACTGAGTTAGTTGAAGCTACAAACAATCAAGAACAGTCTGCACCAAATCCAACAAACACATCACCTCACCTAACTTCTAAGAATAGCAACTCGCCCGACGCTGATTCAGGGGTACAACATTCTCAAGACATGATAGGCACATCCGGACAATCAGATAACATGATTACATTACAAGGCCAAGGTATATGCAACATCATTGCTTCACACCATCTATTTTCCACTTGAAATTATAACCTTCTAATTTATCTGCTAGCTTGTAATGTAGATGCATTAGCATGCTCCACTGGTCCAACTGATCCACGACCATCAAGGAGAGGTCGTCGACGTAGACCAACCATGGGGCATGGGCTTTAGGAGTATGCAAACAGAAATGGAGGGAGGAAGATGCACATTGATTTTATAGCAAGGAAAGTGAGACCTACTGACCCAGTCCAACTAGCAAAGCTTTCTTCTGAGTGTCGTATTCACATCAGGAGCAAAATGCACGTTGCTACACACTGGAATGACTATGCCAAAAGCCCACTCAAACATGTTATTCCCCATGCTATTAAAGATATTGCGGTGGGATAGTTTCCTTCATTTTCATTCACGTGTTCACATGTTGCATAGTCAATTTAATGATATATCCTATATATGAATGGTATTTCAGATTAACTTTGAGATGGAAAAGGATGACAAGGTTGGGAATGATGTATGCACAAAAGTAATCCAGAAGGGTGTTCGACAACAACGCTACAGGCTAAAGAAGAAATACTTCAATGGTTATACCGATCAGGAAGCATTATCAAATAAGCCACTAAACATTAATCATGAGAATTGGACCAGCCTTGTCAATAAATTGTCTGATGGAACAAACAAGGTTTGTAACAAGATACGCGAGACCAACAATAGTTTTTGCATTCACATCTACTGTACCATATGTAAATACTTATATACATTTTCTTTATATAGAAAATATGTCAAATGAATAAGGAAAACCAAGAAGTTGTCAAGCATCACCAAAAGACTGGATGTATGTCTTATGTTGCCTATTTCAGTAAACTTGTAAGAATCCCAAATATCTTGTAGTCCTATGTATATTGCATCTAGCCAATATATATGTAGTAGTAATGTTACAATTTCATATATCTTGTAGAAAAAAGAGAAGTACAATAATCAGGACCCAAGTCCAATTGAGTTTTTCAAAGACACCCATACAAACAGCAAGACTGGTAGCATGAGCGAGTCGGCACTTCTAGCTCATGTAAGATTTCTTCGTCCATTTGTTTCTGACTTGAAATAGATTCTCATATTGCTAGCATATGAACTTTGCCTTAGCATCAATGTTTTTCTTTATACTACAGAATGCGATTGAAGAGAAAAGGGAAACACAATCAGAACGTGGGCAGCCAGTATCCGATACAGCAATTGTGGCTGAAGTTCTAAAGGAAGAAAGCGCACATAGCACCTTCCTTTCCAGCATGGGGTATGCATCTAGATCCGGGAGGTATGGGAGCTCTACTTCATCAGCTCGAATCCGAGTTCTAGATGAAAGAATTGAACAAAAGGATAGTGAGGCAAGAGATGCGAATGACAGGTAATTATCTTATTTCCCTTTCTGTTCTTGTTGTTTCTTTTTGCTTGCTTCTCTGTGCATAGTGCACTCATTGCAGTGAGTGGAATTTCAATTAAGGAGTGCATCTTTTAACCTGGGTTATTGACTTGATATCCTTTTGCTGATGCTTCCTGTAATCAAGCTGTTTGTTATGCATATTTTAAAACATCATAAGTTATTCTTGGCTTTACTATTTCATTAGCCCATCGTCATGCTTGCCTTGACATTTAATAATGTACTTCTCTATTTCAAATTGTTTCCCTTGTACCTTGTTATCTTGGCTGTTTTCGTCTCATTGCGATGCAACTTTGTTGTCTTTTGTCATTTATAGGCATCGGGAGGAGTTAGCCGCAAGACTTGAAGCACAAGAGAGAGTATTTGAAAATATACAAAAGAAGCAGCAAGAAGAATTGGAAGCTCTAAAGAACAGCCCGGAAGAGAAGAATGAAGCCTGGGTAAAGAAGCAAAAGGAGACGAATAATATGCTTGATTTTCTCTTCAGGGCTCAAGCAACTCCACAAGCAACTCCGTACTCCCAGTCTCAACCTGATGGTTCATGATTACCATCCTTAGATTGCAATCCTCACGATAACATATGTGGTCTTTAGTTACTATTAGTTTTCATCTGGTCTATTGTCTGTGTCAAACTCGAGTCAGTTTTCACCGTCATTTTTGTTTACAGAATTTTTTGGCTGAGACGATTTCATACATAATATGATTTGTCTTTCATATCAATTTCTGATGTGATGTGAATTAAATACTTATTTTCATCGTAATCTAGATTCGAAAGAAAGTAAATATATTTTGATGATGTCATCTTCATCCATGATAAAAGTAGTGGCACTACTAGTGGGATAGCCGCTCGAGTGTTCATGTGGCATAAAGTTAGTGACGTTGTCTCTTCACTGAATATGGTACAATATGGCATATTTTCTCCTAACATGTGACATTAGTTGACTGTCATGGAAATAGCAAGTCGATGACGTTCTATATAATGTCACCGAAGGTCCCAATTTCAATGACGTTTTTGCGAGTGCGCCGTCCATGGAGTAATCTGTGACGGGGATTCTGTGACGATGCTTGTGACGCCCATAAAATGTCACCAAGGGGTAATTTGTGACGTTATTAGCTATTCGATGACATTTATTAGCTCGTCATAGTAGGCTCGATCTCTTGTAGTGTCTAAAAGCACTAACAAAATTGACATACCGTGATGAAAATCCTCGTGACAATGGTGGACAACGTCACCTAAATTCCTAATGTGTGACGCTCTCATAGGTGGCATCACCGATTACCGTAAGTCGGTGACGATAAACGTCACTGAAATGCCTTAGCCCGCGAGCACACTTGGCTGCCAATTTCTGTGACGGCTTGGTATTTTGCATGACAAACTTGCTAGTCACCGAATACTACATATGTGTGACGATTAATTTTTTGTAATGTCGCGTCTAGTAGTGGGACCCGCCATAGCTAGTTCACAGTTATTGAGTGGAAGGACACGTGCGTCGGTTTTGGCGGTGGGACCCGACATAAAATTTCAACGGCTATTGGGCGTTTTAATTATTTTGTTCTATGTAATATAAGTAGGTAGTGGCCATGGAAATACTTATAATTATTTTTTTATAAAGGGAAAACCTTGTCTTTTTTAGATGGTTATTTTGTTCTTTCTAATATAAATAGGTAGTGGCTCGACAAAAAAATGTAATCAGGCTTCATGAGCTGATGTTGTTTATCTAAAAAATAAAAATGGATATAAGGGAGTGAATTGGTAATAGGAGAAAATATTTTTAACACTGTTATTTTGTTCTTATATCTAGAATAAGAAGGTAGTGGGCTATGTCAAAAACTTCAATTGGGCGCTTGTGAGCTAATGTTGTTTCGTTCTATCGCAAAAATTAAAATGGAAATAGGAGAGTCCATGGGTAATCTTATCTATTTTGTTTTCTATAAACATGTAATTGCTGGGCAAAAAAAACTTGAATGGAGCGCTCGTGAAGTGATGTTGTTTCATTCTATCTAAAAGACTAAAATTAAAACAGGAGATTCGATGCAAAAAAGCTTGGTCAAGGAGTTTGAACCGGCGACGACCATGGTCTGCACCAACAGCGTTGCCACTAGGAAAGAGTCTGGCTGCTATATAAATTGTGCTAAAGGATATTTATTTGTATCTTCTTGGACCATACGCCTAGGCCTAGATCGCTTACGCTGGGAGGTTGGGGGCTATGCACATGAGTATATTCGGACTATGAAACAATCAACGTTGAAAACCATCATCCCAAGTTACCTTACACAAGCAGTTAAAATAATCACTCATTTGCATTTTGTATTTTTTCAGATCACATACTTAAGACCCCTCTGTACAACTTTCAACATATTTATTTACAATTCTCCCCAAAAAGAACACTGAAAATACAATATCATAATGTTCATGTAAGGTTTACTTTTTAATAATCATTTTCTACTTATTTCGAATTAAATGGATTACATAATGTTAAGAGGAAATTAAATTCTGAAAATAAACCATCTCCTCGTAAAAAATACATTTTCCTTCCAGTTTTTTTTCCGCATTCACCCAGTGTCCTCACCCGTCCAACACCCAGCCATAATTTATCCTTCTATTTCGCCCGCGAAGAGGCACCACTAAAAGACATCGCCCACCCCGGCATTGTTTCGTCAGAATCAATCGACTCTCCTATCCCACGACTGCGGCGATCAGGCCGGCAGATTGGGGGTGGCCACCCGCCCGCCGAGCTCGGATCCACTACACAACCATCCTCGCGAGCACTCCGCTCTATCCGCCCCCTCCCCTGATTGCAGTGACCGGCGACCGCAGATTGGAGGAGGCCGCCCGACCGGCCGAACTCGGATCCACTACATCAACCAGCTATAGCGGATTGGAGGAGGCCGCCCCACCCGGCTCTCTTTCCCCACCGATTACACCAAGCAGTGATGGCTGACGGTAATTTTCTCATCCCGCCCTCCTCATCCCGCAAGCTCTAGACATAAGGGATCACCATGGAAGGGATTTGTGGGAGAAAAGCACACACGGTCGTGAGATTTATTTATATCTCTGAATACAACGCAAATCCAGTTTCTCTGCTCGGTCTTTATTCAGATGTCGTGAGATTTCCTAAAATTCAACGACCATGTGGCTTCCAATGTCTGCACTTGTTCTTGATACTATATATTACCATATGGAGTTCACAGTGTATATTCTTTATATCGAATTCTCGTAAAGACTAAGTCTGCACTTGTTCTTGTTCAATACTGAATAAAGACTGAGCCTAAACTTGTTCCAAACTGAATAAATGCCGAGCCTGCACTTGTTCTTGATACAATATATTATTATTACCACATGGAGTTCACAATGTATGTTCTTTATTTTGGATTCTCGATAAATACTAAGTCTGCACTTGTTCTTGTTCAATACTGAATAAAGACCGAGTCTAAACTTGTTCCAAACTGATTAAATGTCGAGTCTGCACTTGTTCTTGATACAATATATTACCACATGGAGTTCACAGTGTATGTTCTTTATTTTGGATTCTCGATAAATACTAAGTCTGCACTTGTTCTTGTCCAATACTGAATAAAGACCGAGTCTAAACTTGTTCAAAACTGAATAAAGGCTGAGTCTGCACTTGTTCTTGTTAACTGAATTCTGGATGCTCCATATTTCCAAGTATGTATTTATTTCGATCTGTTCTGCAACCCTCCAAAATATGTACAATGTGGATTCACTGGCTTTAATTTCGCCTTGCTTGTATCATGTGTATGTCACTATGCACTATAAGGATCGCAAATAATTGACTCAAAGATTGATTCACATATTCTGTCCCTCTACTTTTCGTAATTAATCTAGATGATGATATCTCTGTTCACTGCATTCCTATTGAACCTGTGGTGACATTGCATAAGTTTGTGTTGATTAACTGCCTTGTTTAACTCACTTGTTCCAAAAATAGTGCAGCTGCTACCTCAAGAATAACAAGATCTAGAGACAACTGAGTCAGTTGAAGCTACAAACAATCAAGAACAGTCTGCACCAAATCCAACAAACACATCACCTCACCTAACTTCTAAGAATAGCAACTCGCCCGACGCTGATTCAGGGGTACAACGTTCTCAAGACATGATAGGCACATCCGTACAATCAGATAACATGATTACGTTACAAGGCCAAGGTATATGCAACATCATTGCTTCACTCCATCTATTTTCCACTTGAAATTATAACCTTCTAATTTATCTGCCAGCTTGTAATGTAGATGCATTAGCATGCTCCACTGGTCCAACTGATCCACGACCATCAAGGAGAGGTCGTCGATGTAGACCAACCATGGGGCATGGGCTTTAGGAGTATGCAAACAGAAATGGAGGGAGGAAGATGCACATTGATTTTATAGCAGGGAAAGTGAGACCTACTGACCCAGTCCAAGTAGCAAAGCTTTCTTCTGAGTGTCGTATTCACATCAGGAGCAAAATGCACGTTGCTACACACTGGAATGACTATGCCAAAAGCCCACTCAAACATGTTATTCCCCATGCTATTAAAGATATTGCGGTGGGATAGTTTCCTTCATTTTCATTCACGTGTTCACATGTTGCATAGTCAATTTAATGATATATCCTATATATGAATGGTATTTCAGATTAACTTTGAGATGGAAAAGGATGACAAGGTTGGGAATGATGTATGCACAAAAGTAATCCAGAAGGGTGTTCGACAACAACGCTACAGGCTAAAGAAGAAATACTTCAATGGTTATACTGATCAGGAAGCATTATCAAATAAGCCACTAAACATTACTCATGAGAATTGGACCAGCCTTGTCAATAAATGGTCTGATGGAACAAACAAGGTTTGTAACAAGACACGCGAGACCAACAATAGTTTTTGCATTCACATCTATTGTACCATATGTAAATACTTATATACATTTTCTTTATATAGAAAATATGTCAAATGAATAAGGAAAACCAAGAAGTTGTCAAGCATCACCAAAAGACTGGATGTATGTCTTATGTTGCCTATTTCAGTAAACTTGTAAGAATCCCAAATATCTTGTAGTCCTATGTATATTGCATCTGGCCAATATATATGTAGTAGTAATGTTGCAATTTCATATATCTTGTAGAAAAAAGAGAAGTACAATAATCAGGACCCAAGTCCAATTGAGTTTTTCAAAGACACCCATACAAACAGCAAGACTGGTAGCATGAGCGAGTCGGCACTTCTAGCTCATGTAAGATTTCTTCGTCCATTTGTTTCCTGACTTGAAATAGATTCTCATATTGCTAGCATATGAACTTTGCCTTAGCATCAATGTTTTTCTTTATACTACAGAATGCGATTGAAGAGAAAAGGGAAACACAATCAGAACGTGGGCAGCCAGTATCCGATACATCAATTGTGGCTGAAGTTCTAAAGGAAGAAAGCACCCATAGCACCTTCCTTTCCAGCATGGGGTATGCATCTAGATCCGAGAGGTATGGGAGCTCTACTTCATCAGCCCGAATCCGAGTTCTAGATGAAAGAATTGAACAAAAGGATAGAGAGGCAAGAGATGCGAATGACAGGTAATTATCTTATTTCCCTTTCTATTCTTGTTGTTTCTTTTTGCTTGCTTCTCTGTGCATAGTGCACTCATTGCAGTGAGCGGAATTTCAATTAAGGAGTGCATCTTTTAACCTGGGTTATTGACTTGATATCCTTTTGCTGATGCTTCCAGTAATCAAGCTCTTTGTTATGCATATTTTAAAACATTATAAGTTATTCTTGGCTTTACTGTTTCATTAGCCCATCGGCATGCTTGCCTTGACATTTAATAATGTACTTCTCTATTTCAAATTGTTTCCCTTGTACCTTGTTATCTTGGCTGTTTTCGTCTCATTGCGATGCAACGTTGTTGTCTTTTGTCATTTATAGGCATCGGGAGGAGTTAGCCGCAAGACTTGAAGCACAAGAGAGAGTATTTGAAAAGATACAAAAGAAGCAGCAAGAAGAATTGGAAGCTCTAAAGAACAGCCTGGAAGAGAAGAATGAAGCCTGGGTAAAGAAGCAAAAGGAGACGAATAATATGCTTGATTTTCTCTTGAGGGCTCAAGCAACTCCACAAGCAACTCCGTACTCCCAGTCTCAACCTGATGGTTCATGATTGCCATCCTTAGATTGCAATCCTCACGATAACATATGTGGTCTTTAGTTACTATTAGTTTTCATCTGGTCTATTGTCTGTGTCAAACTCGAGTCAGTTTTTCACCGTCATTTTTGTTTACAGAATTTTTTGGCTGAGATGATTTCATACATAATATGATTTGTCTTTCATATCAATTTCTGATGTGATGTGAATTAAATACTTTTTTTCATCGTAATCTAGATTCGAAAGAAAGTAAATATATTTTGATGATGTCATCTTCATCCATGATAAAAGTAGTTGCAGTACTAGTGGGATAGCCGCTCGAGTGTTCATGTGGCATAAAGTTAGTGACGTTGTCTCGTCACTGAATATGGTACAATATGGCATATTTTCTCCTAACATGTGACATTAGTTGACTGTCATGGAAATAGCAAGTCGATGACGTTCTATATAACGTCACCGAAGGTCCCAATTTCAATGACGTTTTTGCGAGTGCGTCGTCACTAGGAGTAATCTATGACGGGGATTCTGTGACGATGCTTGTGACGCCCATAAAATGTCACCAGGGGGTAATTTGTGACGTTATTAGCTATTCGATGACATTTATTAGCTCGTCATAGTAGGCTCGATCTCTTGTAGTGAAGATTTCTAGAAGCAAAATTCAATCCGGCATAAAACTTTTGTATAATCATCCACAAATTCAAACCATGTGTTGGGTAATTACGTATCATTAATTTCATCCTCTCCCAAGCTTGTGCAACATATTCATGATCAAGTTGCTTAAAATTCATAATATCGTTTCTAAGAGAGATGATCTTAGTGGGAGGAAAATACTTAGAGATAAAAGCATCTTTGCACTTATTCCATGAATCAGTACTATTTTTAGGCAAAGACGAAAACCAAGCTTTAGCATGATCTCTAAGAAAAAAGGAAATAGCTTCAATTTAACAATATCATTATCCACATCTTTCTTCTTTTGCATATCACACAAATCAATGAAGCTACTTAGATGGGTAGCGGCATCTTCACTAGGAAGGCCGGAAAATGGATCTTTCATGACAAGATTCAACAAGGCAGCATTAATTTCACAATATTCAGCATCGGTAAGAGGAGCAACCAGAGTGCTAATAAAATCGTTGTTGTTGGTATTGGTAAAGTCACACAATTTAGTGTTATCTTGAGCAAATGAGAAACGGGCAAAAAGAGGCAAATAGAGAAAGAGAGGGAGGATAGAGAGAGAGAGGGCAAATAAAATGGCAAGGGTGATGTGGGGGAGAGGAAAACAAGAGGCAAATGGCAAATAATGTATGCGGGAGATAAGGGTTTGTGATGCGTACTTGGTATGTTGACTTTTGCGTACACATCCCTGGCAACGGCGCCAGAAATGGCTCATTGCTGGGAGTCAAATCTTGACTTGCGTGAACCTCCCCGGCAACGGCGCTAGAAATCCTTCTTTCTACCCTCTTGAGCACTTGCGTTGGTTTTCCCTTGAAGAGGAAAGGGTGGTGCACCAAAGTAGCATAAGTATTTCCTTTAGTTTTTGAGAACCAAGGTATCAATCTAGTAGGAGGGTACGCGCGAGTCCCTCGCACCTACACAAAACAAATAAATCCTCGCAACCAACGCGATAAGGGGTTGTCAATCCCTACATGGTCACTTAAGAGAGTGAGATCTAATAGATATGATAAGATAATATTTTTGGTATTTTTGTGATAAAGATGCAAAGTAAAATAAAAGCAATGAAAATAACTAAGTATTGGAAGATTTCATATGATGAAGATAGACCCGGGGGCCATAGGTTTCACTAGTGGCTTCTCTCAAGAGCATATGTATTTTACGGTGGGTGAACAAATTACTGTTGAGCAATTGACAGAATTGAGCATAGTTATGAGAATATCTAGGTTTGATCATGTATATAGGCATCACGTCCAAGACAAGTAGACCGACTCCTGCCTGCATCTACTACTATTACTCCACACATCGACCGCTATCCAGCATGCATCTAGAGTATTAAGTTCATAAGAACAGAGTAACGCCTTAAGCAAGATGACATGATGTAGAGGGATAAACTCATGCAATATGATGAAAACCCCATCTTGTTATCCTCGATGGCAGCAATACAATACGTCTTGCTGCCCCTACTGTCACTCGGAAAGGACACCGCAAGATTGAACCTAAAGCTAAGCACTTCTTCCATTGCAAGAAAGATCAATTTGTAGGCCAAACCAAACTGATAATTCGAAGAGACTTGCAAAGATAACCAATCATACACAAAAGAATCCAGAGAAGATTCAAATATTGTTCATAGATAAACTTGACAATAAACCCACAATTCATCGGTCTCAACAAACACACCACAAAAAGAAGATTACATCGAATAGATCTCCACAAGAGAGGGGGAGAACTTTGTATTGAGATCCAAAAAGAGAGAAGAAGCCATCTAGCTAATAACTATGGACCCGAAGGTCTGAGGTAAACTACTCACACTTCATCGAAGAGGCTATGGTGTTGATGTAGAAGCCCTCCGTGATTGATGCCCCCTTCGGCGGAGCTCTGGAACAGGCCCCAAGATGGGATCTCGTGGATACATAAAGTTACAGCGGTGGAATTAGGGTTTTGGCTTCGTATCTGATCGTTTGGGGGTACGTAGGTATATATAGGAGGAAGAAGTATGTCGGTGGAGCAACAGGGGGCCCACGAGGGTGGAGGGCACGCCTGGGGGGGTAGGCGTGCCCCCTACCTCATAGCCTCCCTGTTGGCTGCTTGACGTAGGGTCCAAGTCTCATGGATCTTGTTCGTTCCAAAAATCACGTTCCCGAAGGTTTAGTTTCATTTGGACACCGTTTGATATTCCTTTTCTTCGAAACCCTAAAATAGGCACAAAAAACAACAATTCTGGGCTGGGACTCCGGTTAATAGGTTAGTCCCAAAAATAATATAAAAGTGGATAATAAAGCCCAATAATGTCCAAAACAGTAGATAATATAGCATGAAGCAATCCAAAATTATAGATACGTTGGAGACGTATCAGTAACCTATCTTGTTGTTGGTCAAGGTGACCATGGATGTCCACGCGGGCCCACGAATATATAGGCTTATCACCGATAACCACGCGAGGGAGTGTACTGTTCGAAGGCAACCACTACATGCATATGTATGGAGGTGATGCGTGCATGCATGTTTGAATACATAGCATTGAGGTGGCGTGTGCGTCAAAAATCATACACTAGCTCCTCACACAGAGCGAGATCGGTTCATGATGTGTCGTTGTACTAGCCACTTCGACTCGATGGGAGGGATTCATATGTACACATGCATGTGTGTGTGCTCAAACTGTATAATGCATGTCATCCGAGAGCAAAAATAATAATCCCCTCCTAAGTCAAATTAACCTTTCTTGTTGTCAGGCAAAAAGTAGTGATGGACCAAGCGGGCCCATAGATGGAAAGCATCGATATCGCTGATAACCGCTTAAGTGGGTGTGAGAGGACAACCACCACCGCTTTGCATGTGGGCCAAACATATATATGTTGAATACCCAAAATGCACAACTTTGATGTGCCACATGCCTCAAAAACCATAAACCATGCACCCACACAGAGCGAGGTTCATCAAGCGTACTACATATGATGGTCCCCTTCCCCCCAATTCACCGCATACTATATGCTCCTGCCGTAATATATGTACAACCCAAAAGAATCCTCATCGATGGTGAAATTAATTAACCTCTCCCAATGTAGGTCAAAGTGATGCATGCATGCATCGACGATGGCCTTGTGGGCCCACAGATGGAAGCGTCACATGTGAGTGTCCTAGCTAGGATATGCATGTGTCCCAAAAAGGTGTTGTGTGATGTTTGAATAGCCAATTTCACAATTTTGATGTGGCACGTGCCCCAGAAACCAAAAAGTCCCGACACTGAGTGAGGTGTACTTGTTCACAGACACGTACGTATAGTATATATACCATCATAACACAAACAAAAAAGACTCTACCTTGCTGGTCAAATTAACCTCACTGCTGACTGTTCGTCAAAGTGATGGACAACGAGCTCGCGGGCCCATAGAAAGCGTCACACACGAGTATCGAGTGTCTTGTAGGACAACCATCGACTGTATGTGGCCAAAACATGTATGTATGAAAGGGTTGTGTAATGTTTTAAATAATGATTTCATGACTCTGATGTGGCACCGACCTACCTAACAAAATGGCCAGCCCACACGGTGGCTCACAATTCGTAGTGTATTGCGAGCTACCCGCCACCCCCAGATGCACACACCCACACACACACACACACACCGTGAATCCACCGCAACTATGATGCATGTTAAATTAATTATCCCACGGTGAACATATATGTTACCAAAGGAGGGACGTTTTAATTTCAAAAAAATCATAGAGATCATTAAGACGTTTTAGTACATTAATTGATTGATTTTCTATGGGTATAATGTGCAAACATCAAATTTGAGCTACATGCACACGTGACAGTGCACCTAAATGGATTGCAAAAACACATGTGTCTCACTGGGTGCATGTTTACTCCCCGTGCAACAAATTTCAAACATTGAGAATCTTGATTTTTAAATTCTAGTACATCCAAAACTTATTTGAAGTTCATGAACTTATCGTGTTGTCATATGGACACCAATACAAAGTGGCATTGTACTTTTTTTTCAAATTTGAGACCAGTTTTGATGTAATCTTTATCTAATTACATATGGGAGATTATTAATAATTGGGAACCAATATCCCAAACGGATTATTTATCCGAACCATGAGCGTTATACTAACAATGGATACGTGCCATTCTTCGGTCAGGGAATAAAGTGGCAGCATTAACCATCCAAATAGAAAAACAATATACGTGCCGCCGCGCGACCCGTGTGCCGTGCGAGCAAGCGTGAGTTGACGGGACGCATGCGAGCAGTCCGCCGTGCAGGCAGACGGGGAGGCATGTATGCAGGTGTGTGAATTGAAGGAGGCGTGCTCGCTGCATAGTGTCATCGGGAGGCGTGCGAGTAGTTGTGTGAAACTTTGGTAGGCATGCCAGTAGTCCGGTGCGCAGGCTCACCGGGAGGCGAGCTATCGGTTTGACCGTCCACTGCCTCTCTCCCACAACTCCCACTACTCCATATTATTGGTGCGCCTGAGCGTCCGCACCCCCCATCCTCACCACACACACACAATCCTCTCTCTCCGCTTGCATCCTCGACGCCGCTCTTAGTCCTCAAAGCCGTCAGTGTATGAGGATGCCGCCGAAGCGCCCCATTGGAGGGAGTGGCGAGACGGGCTCTGCTAAAGCACATGAGCACGACGTGGAGATGGAGACAGAGGTTGCCGTCACCACCGGCGAGTTATCGCTGCACCCTGACGTCGTCGACGAAGTCGAGCTTCCATAGCCGGAGGCGGAGTTCCACACCGACTCCGGTGACCACTCCGGCAATGACTCCGACGACCACTCCGGTGATGACTCCGACGATGACAGACAGCTGGTTAGTCATCTATACCCATTTATGTTCAAATAGATCATAGGGTTTCTCTGGTTACTCCTGTCTCCCCCTTTTTGGAATAGAAATCCTATGGTTATGTTCTCCCAATCCATAAAATCTGAGTAAGTTTCATTAGATCTGTGTAATGTATTGATTGTTTGAATGGTACAAGTGATAAGTGATTAGTTGTTTCATCTGTGCAAATGATTTGTGCTAGTAATCCAACCAGGGTTAGTGTTCGTGCTAATAATTCCTAGCCAGGACTTGACAATTGATTTTGAATGACCTACATATGTTTGTGCCATTATTATCTTCAAGATTGGTCTGTACATAGATGGTTCTACTTAAAAATCGAACCATAGTCTCTGGATATGTATAAATAAATAGCCATAAATTCCTAATCCTAATTCACATCATGTAATCATTGATTTGATGCCAAATTTGTTTTACTATTTGCATAGGTGTTGTCTGATGATATGGACAGCGAGGATGAAGATGGCCAAAGGAGGTAGAAGAGGAAATCCTGAGGGAGCTTTATGCGGGAATGCATAACAAGCGTATTAGGACCTGGGACGGCGGCTATGGATGCCCATTTTGCAACCAGAAACTTCATGATGCGTATCTAAGTGTTCTGGCGCATGCAATAGGATGGGATGTTGGCTCCTTCAAGCAGAAGTATTCTCACTGGGTGGCGCACGACGCGTACACCGAGTACCTAGAAAAGCTTCAGGATCGTGCCAGCTTGTGAGATGAGATGTGGGATGGATCGATCTATGTACGCTTGAGTATGCTTAATGACGGTTGAACTATGCTTACGTACGTGTACGCTTATTATCTATGTCTGAGTATGTTAAATATTTGGTCAAAATTTGGTCAAAATTTGGTAAAAATTACAAAGACGACCAATAAACCAGGACGAAGGTAGAACGTCAATCACACACGGTTCCCAAAATTGGAAATGTGTGCAAGGACTTTCATTTTGCCTGTTGCGTCAATCACACACGGTTTGCTCTAGCAAACCGTCGCCCCCAAAATTCTTTGTGGGATAGAAAACCCTCACCACCCAATTCAAAAAAGAATAAAGAAAACCCTCACCATCCCCACGTCACAAAAACCCTCACCCCACCTGCCACCCCCTCCGGTACGTTCCCCATTCACACCTGCACAAGCTCCTCCGCATCTATGCAATGGCACTGCCTATCGCGGCGGTAAACACTTAGCTCGACGCATGCCGCCGCCACCAGGCTGCCGGCAAAGCCCACCGCATTTCGCCACTTCCGCTCACCGCCGCCTATCACCATCGACTTTCTCGATGCTGCCTGTGGTCGACCCAGCTCCGCTCGGTTGGGCAATCTGTCGTACTGAGGATTCTTTCTCATGGACGACAAGGTAACTAATTTAATGAGATATTATATCATCTCTTATCCCAGTTCATCTACTTCCTTTAATCACCTGGAGAAGCAGTGAATTCATTTTTATTCGAGCTGATTTGTGGGTTTTCTTACATTCATAGAATGTACAATGCGCCCGCACTTCAGTACTTTGCGACCTCCACCAGAGATTCCATCTCACTGTACCAGATAACTTGAGGATGTGCGCGGTATGTTAAATCTCACCCTAAATCGGTTGGCAAGGCCTACTTTCCTGAACATATTCTAAATATTGCTACATTTGGATAGAAGGTGCCACATGCACCATATACGTCAAAGGGGATTTTTCCCCTCTTCTTTCTATATTAGGAAAATTAATGATGTATTGTTCTTTTGATTACTCTCATATTTCCATGACATCATGTTTACCCTATCTGTTTAATTATTGATTGTTTGTCCTTCGATTTCAACTGTTGTACAATTCTTTCAATTTGGGCCCATATTTGCATGTTACCATATTTTTTTAACAATCCTACCATTTTCTTCAGTACATCCCTTGCTATGCAACAGATTATGTAGTGCACAATTTTTCCCTTTACATAGATCAAGGCTCCACGGATGTCATACTGCACACAAACCATGGATTTACAATCGTTGCTACTGTAAGACTTGATGAACGTGGTGACTCCTATTTTGGCACTGGCTTTTGGAAAGAAATTTCGAAGTTTTATGTATTGAAAGCTGGCACTAAAATTGCACTGCACATAAAAGGCCCCGGTCATGAGATATATGCTAACTTCCCCGACAAAATCATCCGTCGAGACTTTGTTCGAAGTAAGTTTTCTTTTCAACTATCTGCATGTTGACTTACCCAGCAATGTAAAATGAATTGTGTAGTATTTAAGCAACCAATTGTGATTCCCTTTTCTTACTATATTCCTACCTAATAACTTCTAGTTACCAATACACTTTTCTATTGCCCTATTTTAACTAAATATTCCCTGCACTCCCATTTCTATCAGAAAGCGCCACTGACAAGGAGACTCCAAAGGTGGAGAACGGGGCTGCCAACAAGCGGAGGCGGGGCGAGCTAGAACTGCAAGCGACTCTAGCAGGCCTAGACTTCATCAGCAGCCTCCTCGATGATATGTTGAGAGTCATCATCTCCCTCCTCCCAATCAAATATGGGGTGCGGACAACTGTCCTTTCCCAGCGGTGGCGCCCCCTATGGAACTCCAGCCCTCTCGACCTCATCGACACCCACGAGCTCTGCCATGGCTATCGCAAAAGCTTGGATGCATTCTCCAAGATCCTCGACAGTCACCTTGGCCCAACCAAAGGCCTTAGAATGGGCAAGTTTCGTTCCAACGGCATGGACCGAGCCGAGCTTGATGACTGGTTCCGATCCCCCGCCCTAGAGCAGCAAGAGGAGCTCAATTTTGATGATGGGCATATGCGGTCGCTGCCAACGTCCGCACTCTGCCTTGCGCCCACGTTGCACGTCGCCAAGTTCAGGAACTGCCACCCCCTTAATGATGCGCCCACTCTTATTCTACCATGACTGAAGCACCTTGAGCTCGTCACCGTTTGCCTCTCAAACAGTGACATGGAGCGCCTGCCCCGTGGCTGTACTGCAGTCGAGTACCTTCGTCTTCAGGCGATCAATGAGTTGAGTACCTTCCACATCACCTCCATGACTCTTCGGACTATTTATGTGTGTTGCTGGTGCAGCAGGAAGACATCACAAGATGTGTACCATGGTATGGTCATTGAGGACACACCTACACTTGCGAGATTACTTGTAATTGATCAAGAAGGTCCAACCTGTTCAGGTACAACAACCGCCTTCTACCTCTCCTTCTACAAATTAACATTATTTCTAATTTTGAAGATGTTTGTTCATTTGTCATTCAGAAAATGATTTCGACAAGCTTGACCCCGAAACTACGCAAAGTGAAGGTCTTGGCACTAGAATCTATCGGCCCCAACCTGGAGCAAGTTGTCAGTTTCCTGAGATGCTTTCTGTGCCTGGAGAAGCTATATATTGAGGTGATGTTCATTTCCTATTAAATGTTAACCATAAGAGAGTTCAATTAGTGACACCTTTTTCCAAGTTTACAATGACAATATACTACGATTTCTGAAGGTTCTTTTGGAGGATTTCAGTACATACATGTCCCCCCTATTGGTTGCTTGATCCATATGGTTACAATCAATAAGCACTTCTTTTTTGGATTCATCTATACTAGTTTTCTTAAGGAACTTTTCATCCAGTCCAACCTCTTGTGAAAAAGGCTACATTTTTCTACAATGTAATCAAATGCCCATGTTAATCATGTCAGATCAAAGATGGCATGTTAGTGCATTTTACAAATCCTGCAAACCAAATAGGCCTGTAGTAATGTTCAAAACTGCATGTAGGCACTAACATGTTTTATTCTTTTGCAGATAAGATTAGGCCCAGTGGTGGATAATGTGATACAATATAACAATCACGTTGAATGCCGAGATCTGTATCTCTCAGAAATTACTTTGAACTCCTACCGAGGGACCTTACCGGAGATTATATTCGCCAGGTTCTTTGTTCTCAGAGCAAGTGTGCTGAAGGAAATGATTTTTCCCTACATTTATTTTACAAAAATGAATGGTTTGTTGATCAGCGCCGGCGCCTGCGGAATAATGGAGTAGGCTCCAAAAATGCTGAATTTCATTTTGGAACTTCAGATGACAGAGTAATCGGAAGTCATCTTGTCAACCCCATACATGACTTCTCAGTGGCTGGCCCCTTTGCAAAAATTGTGAGGTTTCAAAACCAGACTTAGAAGCGGTGATATTAGTTTGAACCTCTCTGATATCCATGTTCAGCAAAACAGCACGAGCATTTGCAGCTGATGAGCTGAATTTCATTTCTAATATTAGTTTGAACCTTGTAATCTTTGAATTTGAGCCATATAACTCTGTAAGTTGAACCTTGTAACTATTCGAGCTTTTGTGGTACAATCATTGAAATGGCATCATATGAGACTCGTATATTGCTAGCACTATTTTGACCTTAATATGCAATGGTCTTAGATTTTATTAACCATTCTTGAATCAGTTTACCTTGTCGATCACACAGCACATGATGTATATAGCTAACTCGACTATGATCTTCGGCATTATTGCACACATTTGGTTTCTTCCACCGTGTGCACTGTAGAGCGTAGAATTAATTATCGCACTCGAGTGTCCTTCATCACCCTTCTGTGTAAAGAACAGAAAAGTTTAATGGAGTACATGAATAAAGAGCCCGATGATATGTCTAAGGAATTTTATGGTTTGAAATCTCAGTTTGCCCATCTTGAAAACTTAATAGCCCAAATTTCAGATAAGCAAGCCACCTTATTTAATAAGATAGCCGCTAAACCGTAAGATTTAGATAATGAAAGTAATGAAGATCTAAAAGTGATTGATGTGTCTCCTATTAAATCTTTGTTTTACAATATGAATCTTGATAAACATGGGACTGGAGATGAGTCAACTTTAGTTAAAAGGCGTCCCAATGATTCGGAGTTTTTAGATCTTGATACAAAAATTGGTAAATGTGGGATTGAAGAGGTCAATACTTTACATAGCAATCAACCCACTATTTTGGATTTCAAGGAATTTAATTATGATAATTGCTATTTGATAGATTGTATTTCCTTGTTGCACTCCGTATTAAATTCTCCTCATGCTTATGATCAAAATAAAGCTTTTACTAAACATATCGTTGATGTTTCAATGCAATCTTATGAAGAAAAGCTTGAATTAGAAGTTTCTATCCCTAGAAAACTTTATGATGAGTGGGAACCTACTATTAAAATTAAGATTAAAGATCATGAATGCTATGCCTTATGTGATATGGGTGATAGTGTTTCCACGATTCCAAAAACTTTGTGTGATGTGTTAGGTTTCCGTGAATTTGATGATTGTTCTTTAAATTTGCATCTTGCGGATTCCGCCATTAAGAAACCTATGGGAAGGATTAATGATGTTCTTATTGTTGGAAACTGGAATTATGTGCCCGTAGATTTCATTGTTCTTGATATAGATTGCAATCCTACATGTCCTGTTATTCTTGGTAGACCTTTCCTTAGAACGATCGGTGTAATTATTGATATGAAAGAAAGAATATTAGATTCCAATTTCCATTAAGGAAAGGCATGGAACACCTTCCTAGGAAGAAAATTAAATTACCTTATGAATCTATTATGAGAGCCACTTATGGATTGCATACCAAGGATGACAATACCTAGATCTATTCATGTTTTGATGCCTAGCTTGGGGTGTTAAACGGTAATGCTTGTTGGGAGGCAACCAATTTTATTTTTGTTCCTGTTTAGTAATAAATAATTCATCTAGCCTCTGTTATGGTTGTGTTTTTTATGTTTTAATTAGTGTTTGTGCCAAGTAAAGCCTTTAGGATCTTCTTGGGTGATTGTTGTTTGATCTTGCTGATAAAAACAGAAAGTATGCACTCATGAAAATAATTCTCATCTTTTACCAGAGAACGATAAAATACTGATTCCAACCGCAGTAGATCATTATACAAATTTTCCTGGTTGTCCTAATTTTTCAGAATTTTTGGAGTAACCGAAGTATTCGAACTATCCAGATTGCTACAGACTATTCTGTTTTTGACAGATTCTGTTTTCGTGTGTTGTTTGCTTATTGTGATGAATCTATGGCTAGTATCGGGGGGTATTGTAGCGACCAGACCTCAAACAGTCCGATCTCTGTGCTTCAGTGTCATCCCTGGATCAGTAATGCCGACATGCACAGTACTTGAAGGATTTATAACAGAGTAGCAATCACACTTATTACAACGAGTGTCTCAAAAGAGAACTTATTACAAGTAATATGGCTTAAGGCCATCTAATAACGATAACAGCGGAGGGCTTGGAAGATAAGTGAGTCCATCAACTCCAACGGCATCACTGAGTATAGAACCACGACCTAAAGCTCCTTACTCGTCGTCTGAAAAGTCTGCAACATGAACGTTGTAGCCCGAAAATGGGTCAGCACATGGAATATGCTGGCAATGTAACACATAGAGAGTAGTGAACAGAAATAGGCTATACTACATGCATATATGGCTGGTGGAAAGCTCTATGGTTACAGTTTTGGGTAAAGCCAATTTTTCCCTACAATTTTATTTAACTATCATGGTGATTGTTAAACATTGAGAGCATAGACACCCTCACAATCCCAATTAAGCATCATCATTAAAATCCCAACAAAATTAATTAAAGTCACACGATGAGATTCACATGATAATCCAGGTAGTAGATACTCAAAACTGTCCATAACCGGGGACACAGCTAACCATGATTAGTTTATACACTCTGCAGAGGTTTGCGCACTTTTCCCCATAATACTCGATCTCCTCCGTTGGGATTCTCGCACTACATGGTGTTTGAGAAACGAATGACTGAGACATAGTCTTTCAGAAGCGCTAGCACCTTACGACCTGGTAGACCGTTACACCTACTTTCCCCTACATCTGCTAGTCTACCACTGTAAGAGTTCGCACGACTTAATCAACTATGCTAGAGCCCATAGTAGCTTGTGGGTGCACACAGAAGTTTCTAGTATGAATAATCTCATGATCCCTTTGAGCCTGGGTGGCGGTCCATAAAGAAAAACAGGCAATCGCTGGAATACCCAGGTGCCTCAATCCACCCAGATGTGTATTAAAGTTGCCACCTTAAATAAACCATTTATTAACAATCTCACATATGTCATGCATACACTCACCCAATCCACGTCTACTAGCATAGCATGGCAATATAAGCAAACATAGAAGTAACTCCCAAGGGTTTTGTAATAAAACAAGTAATAGTTACTACCTCATCTACTTTCCCAAAACCCACAATTTAATTAGATCCTAATCATGCAATGTTTGAGGATTTGTCTAATGCAATAAAACTGGGTAGTAAGAGGTATGATCAAAGTGTTACTTGCCTTGCTGATGATCTGCGAAACCTAGAGATTCGAAGTAGCAAGCGGCGCACTCCGGGTACTCTAACACAAACAAACAAACAAACAAGCATACAATGAGTACTCATCTAATGCACAGGTAAAACTCGAATAAGAGAACTAACCAAAAAGTTCAACTTAAGAACTCCGGTTAGCAAAAGAAACAAAACAAACAAAACAACAAAAGTCAAACGGCGAAAGAAACAAGCCTTGTTTACTAATCTAGATCTATTTCAAATTTTACAGAAGAAAAAACTTGTTTGAGTTGGTTAAATGGAAAGAGGGTTTCGAGACAAAACTCTAGGCGCTTGAATCGCCTGATTTCGATAAACGAGCGAAAAGTTAAACTAAAACAAAAATCGGATAAAAAATAATCGCGGAAAATCCGAGAAAAAGAAAAAAACTGACGAACAGATTAACGAATGAACATTCGTTATCTGAAACTAAATGGCGAAAACCGTTTGTTAAAACGAACATACGGACGAACGTCCTCTATTTAACCAAACCGAAAGAAAAACCGATCTAATAAAAAAACCGAAACTAGGGTTTACGAAATAAAACTGATCGGTTTTTAAAAAAACGGTGTCTACATCGTGGAACGGGTCGGCGGCAGCGGCGTACTCTGGCGGTGAGTCGGCGAAGCGGGGCGGCGGCGCAGCGTGGGGTGGCGAAGCGGGGCGGCGGCGGCTCAGCGGGCGGCGGCGCGACGCGGGGCTAGGGCTGACGGGGCGGCGGCTTGGGCTGGGGCTGGCTCGGGCCTCGGCCTCGCCGCTTAAAGGGGCCAGCCGGGCGGTGTCCTAGCCGGATACAGCCTGGTTAGGTCGGTTCGCTTTTCTTTAAAATAGTTTCGCGCAGAAAAACAAATAAAAGAAATACTAAACGGACTCCAAAAATCCCGAAATAAATTTTCCCCGACTTCTAAAATCAAGACGGACAAGGTGAACATTTATTTGGGGCCTAAATGCAATTTCGAAAAACGCACATTTTTCCTAAATTCAACTAAAACAGCGAAAAACTTCAAAATAAAAACTTATTTGATTTTTTATTAAATCCTCAATATTTCTTTATTTTGGGAAAGTCATTTTATTCCCTCTCACTTAATTTTATAATAGAAATTATTGAAGATAAAATAATTAAATCGAATGATCCTATTTTCAAAATTTGAGAAAACCCTAAATATGAAAATAACAAAATTCCCAACTCTCTCCATGGGTCCTTGAGTTGCGTAGGATTTCTAGGATCAAGCCGAAATGCAAATAAAATATGATATGCAATGATGATCTATGTATAACATTCCAAATTGAAAATTTGGGATGTTACAGGTATGAACCATAGAGAAGTTGGAATATAGTAAGTTTAACACCAATATAAATAAAGAATGAGTTCATTACAGTACCTTGAAGTGGTGGATTGTTTTCTTATACTAACAGAGCTCATGAGATTTTCTGTTAAGTTTTGTGTTGTGAAGTTTTCAAATTTTTGGGTAAAGATTTGATGGATTTTAGAACAAGGAGTGGCAAGAGCCTAAGCTTGATGATGCCCAAGGCACCCCAAGGTAAAATTCAAGGACAACCAAAAGCCTAAGCTTGGGGATGCCCCGGAAGGAATCCCCTCCTTCGTCTTCGTCTATCGGTAACTTTACTTGAGGCTATATTTTTATTCACCACATGATATGTGTTTTGCTTGGAGTGTCTTGTATGATTTGAGTCTTTGCTTTTTAGTTTACCACAATCATCCTTGCTGTACACACCTGTCGGTGCAGAATGACACCTACGGGATCACAAGAATCCCTACTGCGGTTAGCGGGGCGCGGGGTCGTGGGAAGAGCGGAACAGGTAGCACACAGTTCGTTTATCCAGGTTCTGGCCGCAAGGATGCGTAAAACCCTACTCCTGATTTGGTGGATTGTATATCTGTGTTCTTGAGCTAGCTATGGGGCGTGAGGAGCTCCAAAAAGCCGAATCCTTCTCCTGGTCGCCTCGGGCCTCCTTTTATAGGAAAAGGGGTTGCCACAATGGCACATAGGAGGTGGAAAGGGTACAGTGATGCGAGGTTATCCCTCGCATTACATGACAAGGTGCATTTAATGCATCTTGCTTAGGTGTCCTTGCTTTATCGGGGATGGGGGAGAAACCTGTCTCGTCCGTCGCCGCTCCTTCTTGTGTCGACACGCGCCCTGGCCAGCGATGCCTGCGATGCCACGTAGGTAGGCAGGCAGCTGAGGTGGTGCAGTGATGGATCTTCACGAAGATCTGCATGCCGCCACGCAGGTGCCTGCCCAGCTGGTTGGGTCGGCAGCTGCATGCATGCGGTGGTGGAGGTTCAGTCGGTGTGGGCCTGATGGTGGCCCTGCGGGTGTCCTCGGTAACGGCCTTGCCGGGGCCCCGGCAAGGGTCTTGCCGAGGCGCCTGCTGTCATCCCCGGCAAGGCGCTTGCCGGGGGCCTTGTGGTCTTCCTTGGCTGGGATCCCGCCAAGGGTCGTCGTCTCCTTAGTGCGCATCTGATCTTGAATGTCTTCACAAAGATCTGCATGCTACCACGGGGATGTCTCCCGAATCCTTGCCCTTTGGGGGCAGTGGACTCAAGGGTGATTTGCCCCATAGGCGCGGGACGAGTCACCGCGGCAAGGGTCTTGCCAGAGCTGCTAGAACTGTCTCCCGGCAAGGATCTTGCCGGGGGAGTCTGCTTCGTCCCCTTTGCTCTTCGTGGTCTTGGCCTTGGCGTCGTTCTAGTTCTCTTGAGCTTCGGTCTTACCCTGGCTCACCTCCCTTGCCTTGCTTGGTGTGGTGGTGCCCGTGGTTGAGACTGCCCGTGCATAGTTATAGGGGTACAAAAAGTGTACCCCTCTTTTTGTACACCGACAGGAGCGCCCGGGCCTGGTCCACACATAAGCACAACGCGTTGTTGGGCTAGGCCCAAAAACGGTGCGAGGGCAGGCGGGGCGGTTTTTACCGCGGTAAGGTTCTTCGCGCGCTGCACTTCCAACGACTCCCGCGCGTGGCGCGGCGTGGGGAGGTGCGTGTGACGTGGGCAACATGCGTGGGGTTGGTTCCCGTGGGCATGCGTCACATCACAGTTAATGTGAAAGGAGGCGGCCCGTGTTTTCCCCATAAAAAGGAATAACCGCGGGCGCGCTGCTCACTTTCTCCTCTTTCCTCGTGCCTTTTCCAATCTCAGAGCTGCCGTTTCCTCTCTTCCTTCCTTCCTAAGCTTCCGTCGTCGCCCGCCGTCGTTGCTTCGCCATCCCCCTTCCTCAGCCCTCTAAACTTCTTGGCCGCCATGGCGCCCAAATCCGTCAAGGGCAATGGGGTGGCTAAGGGTGATGGGACTGTGGAGCCGCCGGAGAGCGCGCTGTCGGGGGACCGGACGAAGTCCGCCTTTTTCTTCCCCTCGACGGTTGATGTTCATGAGCTCCGGGCCTCATTCAGGCCCCTATGGGGAGTGAAGACGGGGGGAGAGAATTTGGGACACCCGGCGACGCACATCATTCCTGCTGCTTGCGCCGATCCTGCTCCAAATCGGTATCCCTTTTTATCGATTATCTTTCTTGCGGGTTATGCCCCCTTTCTCCGATTTCTTCTGCGACATGATGCACACCTTCGGCTTTCGCCTATTGGATTTTACTCTGAATGCGGTGGCGTGCATGACTTTCTCCGTGCATCTTTGCGAAGGCTTTGCCGGGGTGCAGCCCAACACGGCGCTCTTCCGCCATTATTTCTTCCCTCGGATCCAGCCGGGAGGTGCCGTCTCTGGTTGCGTCACCTGGATCCCAAGATCCAAGGGGGCGTACCCGGACGGTGCCGTGAAGGAGAGGTGGGAGGAATGGCGTGGCCGGTGGTGCTGGATTGAGGATGAAGACCCGCCGGAATTCTGCAAGGTCCGCCAAGTGCCGCCTGTCCAAGGCAGCGATTGGAGCGATGTCGACGCCGCCGACGGGAGGCTCACTGTTGCCACTACTAGGATTCTCCGGCTCACCCGGGCCGGACTCACCCTTGAGATGATTGGGGCGGACTTCATTCATCGCCGGATCGCCCCGTTGCACAACAAGGGGAGACCAGCCTGGCTTTTTACGAATCCGGCTGACATTATGCGACTCCGCCCCAGCCTCGACCACAATTTCACGGTGTTGGTGCATGCCCACTTCTGCCAGCGGCTTTTCTAGCTTGAAGTGGGTCGCGATGGCGAGGTCGAACGGACCGGCAAGGCCGCGAGGGCTGCCGCAAAGGTTGGCAAGGCCATCAAGGGGCCGTTTTTCAAGTTGCCAGCGGGGGTGGTCCCGTTGTGCAACAATTCACGTCGGTCCGAGATCATCGCCATGATGCTGCACTGTAATGCGCATGGCCCTGTCCCGAGCTGGAAGGAGCCGAAGGACGCGGATGGGCAGCAATTCTTCGACACCCTGATTGAGGTATATGTTAATGCTGATGCTGAGCGACGGCTTGTCATGGACACCACCCCGGCAGAGCTGGACTACATCGCCACTAGGGTGAGGGAGGCACAGCTTGCCATGGAGGCCGGCAGTGCCGGGTGTGTGGAGGACAAGGCCGCAACGACTGCGGAGGAAGAGGAGCTCGCCCGGTGGGCGGCGGCCACCGAGGAGGTCAGCAGCGCTGACACCGGTGCTCTGCTTGTCGAAGACGCGACCGACGAGTCATCGTCGGAGGAGGACGTGGCGGCGGGCTCGAGGCCAACCAGGGGAAGAGGGCAAGTCCCGCGGCGGGCTGGCTCCGGCGAGCCGGTCCAGCCCAGCAGGGCTACGCGGCCTCAATTGACCCTGGAGGGGTCTGGGCGTCACACGAGGGCCACGGCAGCCAAGAGGCTGACGAAGGCCGCTGAGAAGAAGAAGACAACAGCCCCTTCTTCATCTGGGCGCGCACAAACCCCGCCATCTTCGCCTCGTCCGGCAGATGTCGACTCGAATGTTGTCGCGGAGGTCACTTTTGATCTCGGGCCTCTCAGCCCGAAGAGGAAAAGGAAAGTGGTAGAGGAAGAGGAGATAGATGATGAGTAAGTACTCCGTCCCTTACTGCCATTTCCATTCCCCTGAATCAACTCACTTATCTTGATCCGTTTTTGCTTTTGCAGGGATGCAGAGACGTTGGCCCAGAGGGTGAAGAGGGCGAAGGCCTCAGTGAGCAGTCAGCCCCCGGCTAGGGCTTCAAAGACGCCACTGGTGGTGTTGAGCAGCCCGGACAGCAGCCCCCGGCACAGCCCCCGGTGTAAGTTCATCACCCTCCTCTTATTCAACACGTGGTAGGCATTCTATGCTAAGGTGCTGACCTTGTCAGGTTTGCAGGAGGGGAGCGACAACAGGAGGAGCCGCAGAGGGCTACCCCCAACACACCACCCCCATCGACTACACCGCCGCGAGGGGCGTCCCCGACAAGGGCATCAAGCACGGAGCCCGCACCCATGGAGGAAGAGGGGAACTTGGGCGCTGGTGACTCTGCCACGGCGCCAAATGCTGGCGGGGAGGGGACTTCTGCTTCACAGCCTGGCACTGGTGAGTCACCGGTCCTCCATCTCTGTTTATTCTCCTTATCCTTTTTCTTGGCTTCAATGCTCCCATTACTACCCAGGCCCTCCTTCAATAGGTATGGAGGACGTGGATGCCGTTGTTGGGAATATTGCTGGGGAGGCCGCGGCGGGGGCTGACAGGATTGCCGCCAGGGATGCTGGCGAGGTCACCGCCGATGAGGCCGCCAAGGATGCTGCCGAGGACACCGCTGCAGGGGCCGCCAAGGCGACCAGCGAGGCTTCTGCCGAGGGTGCCAGCGGCGAGCCTGCCGGGGAAGCCGGCAAGGCCACTGCCGAGGAAGAGGTGGTTGATGATCAGCCTCCCTCCTCCTCAACCTCGGGCCCCGGCAGATATCTGAAGGTGGGCGACGATCTTTTCATCCATATCCCAGGGGCGTCAAGTTCCCGGGCGCCCGCCTAAGGGGAAGTCTTTGACGACGATGTGCTTGCCGCCACCGGGCTCGAGGTTGTCGATGAGCCGAGCGTTGGTGGTGATGGTTCTCCAGAAGAGCAGCTTTTCCGCGCTATGGGGGCCAACTTCCAAAAACTCCAGGCGCTCTACCGCATCCGTCTGGACAAGGTTAAGTCCAGGACGGCAACGGTGGACCAGGCGGAGGTGGATTTCAAGGCGCGCGTTGCCGAGACGTAGACCTGGTTCCACCAGACTCGCGAGGAGCAGAGGGCCTTTCAGGAGGAATTGGCCAAGTGCAATGTCGAGCTCACCATGAATATGGCTGACATTGAGAAGGCCCAGGAAAAGGCGGCGAACTTGGCTGCCGCCGCCGAGGCCGTCCGGAACCAGCATCAAGCCGCACTGGTTTCCTAGGAAGAGGACCTCACCGTGTGTGAGGCAAAGCTTGCTGCAGCGCTCCATGGCAAGGATGAGGAACTCGAGGCCCTTGTCACGTGGCGGACTCGCGAGCTGGAGCAGAGGCACAAGGAGGCACTCCATGCCCAGGCTCTGGCCCATGCCGACAAAGCAAGGGGGTTGGAGGTGGAGCGGGATGAGCTGAAGGAGCAGGCCCTCAAGCTATCCAACGAGAAGAGCACGCTCAACAGCGCCTTGGTGGAGGCGCAAGGAGCGGTCATCAGCAGGACTGGGGAGCTCTCCGAAGCGCAAAACTCCGTCAGAGATCTCAAGCTGAAGCTGGAGGATCTCAAGAAGATGTTGTCGGAGAGCAGGGCTCGGGAGGAGATCTTGACCAGGAGTCTGGAGGAGGAGAAGCAGCTGCGGGCAAACGAGGCCGCCTCCCATCAGGAATACGTGGCGGGCGAGAACAGATGGATCAGCCGTCTGGAGGACGTCGCCGGCATGGTCACCTCGCAGTTGGCCACCATGGGGATGCCAAACGTGAGGTACGCCCCTGAGCGCAGCGGGACCGTCAACACCAAGCTGACTCTGTTCTTCGAGGGCGTCCTTGGAGCCTTGGCTTATCTTCACTCCAGTAGAGCGGCCACGTTGGCCGGGGAAGCCCGGCAACTTTGCCGTGGCGTCATGACCAAGGTCCTCACCAAGATGGCGTACTGGAATCCCGACCTCGACTTCGGTGCCGCGATGGATAGCTTGCCGGAGGGTACTGACCTCATGGTGCTCAAGGAGCGCATCAAGCCCGTCATCAGCAGCATCGACGAAATCAAGAGGGTGGAAGGCCAGCGCCGGTATTAGGCATCCCGTTCTTCACCGCCGTTGCAGGTTCACGACAAAGACAAATTTCATCTTTAGTTAGAACCGCAGCAATGATGTGATGTAATATAACTTTGCAGTACTTTTAATTTCATGCACATTATTTCCCCGTTCAATTCCTCTTTGTATGCGCGCCCTACGTCGATTGGGTAGGCTCGCCGGCGCGGAAGCCCCTAGCGATGTTTTGGGGACGGATCCCCATGGGCCTGCTGGGTACACGTGCTGCCGGACGAGCCACCTTTCCGTTCTGAACGCGTCCGCTTGAACTGTCGAGCTTGACTCGAGTCAGAATCGAGGGCGTTGTTGATCGCAGAAGGCTACTCTGCCATTCTCGACGTAGCCGCTTGAGCTATTGAGCAGACTCGAAACATGGCAAGGGCGTCGCTGATCGTGGGAGAGCCCCCCCTGGCGTGCAGGTCTCTCATACAAAGGCGTGACATCTCGGGGGGGGGGGGGGATAACCTCATATAAGAAGGATAGAACAAATAAGGGTTCAGTGCAACTTAGCTTCTGTTTGTGTCGCTCGAGCGATGATCTTCCGGCCTCCTTCCCTCTCCAAGAGCCACAAAGACGAAGGAGTGCTGGGCTGATTGCTAGAGCCGATTCTCACAACGGCTCCCCTACCTGGCGCGCCAAAGATGTCGGTGGGAACGACACCTATGGGATCACAAGAATCCCTACTGCGGTTAGCGGGGCGCGGGGTCGTGGGAAGAGCGGATCTAACAGGTAGCACACAGTTCGTTTATCCAGGTTCGGGCCGCAAGGATGCATAAAACCCTACTCCTGCTTTGGTGGATTGTATATCTGTGTTCTTGAGCTAGCTATGGGGCGTGAGGAGCTCCAAAAAGCCGAATCCTTCTCCTTGTCGCCTCGGGCCTCCTTTTATAGGAAAAGGGGTGGCCACAGTGACACACATGAGGTGGAAAGGGTACAGTGATGCGAGGTTATCCCTCGCATTACATGACAAGGCGCATTTATTGTGTCTTGCTTAGGTGTCCTTGCTTTATCGGGGACAGGGGAGAAACCTATCTCGTCCGTCGCTGCTCCTTCTTGTGTCGACACGCGCCCTGGCCAGCGATGCTTGCGATGCCACGTAGGTAGGCAGGCAGCTGAGGTGGCGCAATGGTGGGTCTTCACGAAGATCTGCATGCCGCCACGCAGGTGCCTGCCTAGCTGGTTGGGTCGGCATCTGCATGCATGCGGTGGTGGAGGTTCAGTCGACGTGGGCCTGATGGTGGCCCTGCGGGTGTCCTCGGTAAGGGCCTTGCCGGGGCCCCGGCAAGGGTCTTGCCGAGGCGCCTGCTGTCATCCCCGACAAGGCGCTTACCGGGGGCCTTGTGGTCTTCCTTGGCTGGGATCCCGCCAAGGGTCGTCGTCTCCTTAGTGCGCATCTGATCTTGAATGTCTTCACAAAGATCTGCATGCCGCCGCGGGGATGTCTCCCAAATCCTTGCCCTTTGTGGGCAGTGGACTCAAGGGTGATTTTCTTCGTAGGCGCGAGACGAGTCGCCACGACAAGGGTCTTGCCGGGGCTGCTAGAACTGTCTCCCGGCAAGGATCTTGCCGGGGGAGTCCGCTTCGTCCCCTTTGCTCTTCGTGGTCTTGGCCTTGGCGTCGTTCTAGTTCTCTTGAGCTTCGGTCTTAACCTAGCTCACCTCCCTTGCCTTGCTTGGTGTGGTGGTGCCCGTGGTTCAGACTGCCCGTGCACAGTTATAGTGGTACAAAACGTGTACCCCTCTTTTTGTACACCGACAACACCTTTTGGAGAGACACACATGAATCGGAATTTATTAGAATACTCTATGTGCTTCACTTATATCTTTTGAGCTAGATATTTTTTCTAGTGCTTCACTTATATCTTTTTAGAGCACGGTGGTGGTTTTATTTTATAGAAATTGTTGATCTCTCGTGATTCACTTATATTATTTTGAGAGCCTTTTAGAACAGCATGGCAATTTGCTTTGGCTATAAAATTAGTCCTAATATGATAGGCATCCAAGATGGGTATAATAAAAACTTCCATATAAAGTTCATTGAATACTATGAGAAGTTTGATACTTGATGATTGTTTTGAGATATGAAGATGGTAATATTAGAGTCGTGCTATTTGTGTAATTGTGAATTTGAGAAATACTTGTGTAGATATTTGCAAGTCCCGTCGCATGCACGTATGGTAAACGTTGTGTGACAAATTTGAAGCATGATGTGTTCTTTGATTGCTTTCCTTATGAGTGGCGGTCGGGGACGAGTGATGGTCTTTTCCTACCAATCTATCCCCCTAGGAGCATGCGCGCAGTGCTTGGTTTTGATGACTTGTATATTTTTGCATAAGTATGTGTGTTCTTTATGACTAATGTTGACTCCATGGATTATACGCACTCTCACCCTTCCATCATTGCTAGCCTCTTCGGTACCGTGCATTACCCTTTCTCACCTCGAGAGTTGCTGCAAACTTCACCGGTGCATACAAACCCTGTGATATGATAAACTCTATCACACATAAGCCTCCTTATATCTTCCTCAAAACAGCCACCATACCTACCTTTTATGGCATTTCCATAGCCATTCCGAGATATATTGCCATGCTACTTTCCACCGTTCCGTTTATTATGACACGCATCATCATTGTCATATTGCCTTGCATGATTATGTAGTTGACATCGTATTTGTGGAAAGCCAGCATGCATAATTTTTCATACATGTCACTCTTGATTCATTGCCCATCCCGGTACACCGCCGGAGGCCATATAGAGTCATATTTTGTTCTAGTATTGAGTTGTAAATAAATAGAAGTGTGATGATCATCATTATGATAGCATTGCCCCATGTGAGAAAAAAAGAGAAAGGCCAAAAAAAAGAGAAAGGCCAAATAAAAAATGAGAGAAAAATAGAGAAGGGGCAATGCTACTATCCTTTTTCCCCACTTATGCTTCAAAGTAGCACCATGATCTTCATGATAGAGAGTCTCTTATTTTGTCACTTTCATATACTAGTGGGAATTTTTCATTATAGAACTTCACTTGTATATTCCAAAAATGGGTTTCCTCAAATTCCCTAGGTCTTCGTTATCAAGCAAGTTGGATGCACACTCACTTAGTTTCTTTTGTTGAGTTTTCATACATTTATAGCTCTAGTGCATCTGTTGCATGGCAATCCCTACTCCTCACATTGACATCAATTGATGGGCATCTCCATAGCCCGTTGATTAGCTGCGTCAATGTGAGACTTCCTCCTTTTTTGTCTTCTCCACACAACCTCCATCATCATATTCTATTCCACCCATAGTGCTATGTCCATGGCTCGCGCTCACGTATTGCGTGAAAGTTGAAACTTTTTGAGAATACTAAAGTATGAAACAATTGCTTGGCTTGTCATCGGGGTTGTGCATGATGACAGCATTTTATGTGATGAAGATGGATCATGGCCAAACTATATGATTTTGCAGGGATGAGCTTTCTTTGGCTATGTTATTTTGAGAAGACATAATTGCTTCGTTAGTATGCTTGAAGTATTATTATTTTTATGTCAATATTAAACTTTTGTCTTGAATCTTTCGGATCTGAACATTCATACCGTAATATAGGATATTACATTGAAAATTATGTTAGGTAGAATTCCACATCAAAAATTCCGTTTTTTCATTTACCTACTTGAGGACGAGCAGGAATTAAGCTTGGGGATGCTGATATGTCTCCAACTTATCTATAATTTTTTATTGTTCCATGCTATTATATTATCTGTTTTGGATGTTTAATGGGCTTTAATATACTATTTTATATTATTTTTGGGACTAACCTCTTAACTGAAGGCCCGATGCAAATTGCTATTTTTTGCCTATTTTAGTGTTCTGCGGAAAAGGAATATCAAACGGAATCCAAACGGAACTAAACCTTCACGAGGATTTTTTTTGGAACAAACGCAATCCTGGAGACTTGGAGTGGAGGTCAAGGAAGCAACGAGTCGGTCACGAGGTATGGAGGCGCGCCCCCCACCCTCGTGGGCCCCTCATAGCTCCACCAACCTACTTCTTTCGCCTATATATACTCTTATACCCAGAAAAGATCCAGGGGAGCCACGGAACCACTTCTCCACCGCCGCAACCTTCTGTACCCGTGAGATCCCATCTTGGGGCCTTTTCCGGTGATCTGCCGGAGGGGGATTCGATCACGGAGGGCTTCTACATCAACACCATAGCCTCTCCGATGATGTGTGAGTAGTTTACCACAGACCTTAGGGTCCATAGTTATTAGCTAGATGGCTTCTTCTCTCTCTTTGGTTCTCAATACAAAGTTCTCCTTGATGTTCTTGGAGATCTATTCGATGTAATCCTTTTTGCGGTGTGTTTGCCGAGATTCAATGAATTGTGGGTTTATGAACAAGATTATCTATGAAAAATATTTGATTCTTCTTTGAATTCTTATATGCATGATTTGATATCTTTGCAGGTCTCTTTGAATTATCAGTTTAGTTTGGCCTACTAAATTGATCTTTATTGCAATGGGAGAAGTGTTTAGCTTTGGGTTCAATCTTGCGGTGCTTGATCCCAGTGACAAAAAGGGAACCGACACGTATTGTATTGTTGCCATCGAGGATAAAAAGATGGGGGTTATATCATATTGCTTTATTTTATCCTTCTACATCATGTCATCTTGCCTAATGTGTTACTCTGTTCTTATGAACTTAATACCTCTAGATGCATGCTGGATAGCGGTCAATGTGTGGAGTAATAGTAGTAGATGCAGAATTGTTTTGGTCTACTTGACACGGACGTGATGCCTATGTTCATGATCATGCCTAGATATTCTCATAACTATGTTCTTTTCTATCAATTTCCCGGCAGTAATTTGTTCACCCACCGTAATATATGCTATCTTGAGAGAAGCCACTTGTGAAACCTATGGCCCCTGGGTCTACTTTATATCATATAAGTTTCCAATCTATAATTCTACTTTACTATTTATTTTGCAATCTTTACAACAAAAATACCAAAAATATTTATCTTATTATCTTTATCAGGTCTCACTTTTGCAAGTGGCCGTGAAGGGATTGACAACCCCTTTATTGCGTAGGTTGCAAGGTTCTTGAATGTTTGTGCAGGTATTAAGCGATTTGCATGTAGTCTCCTACTAGATTGATACCTTGGTTCTCAAAAACTGAGGGAAATACTTACGCTACTTTGCTGCATCACCATTTCCTCTTCGAGGGAAAACCAACGCATGCTCAAGAGGTAGCAGCTGCTAATGCCGGCCTCACCGACTTCATCGCAGATGAGTGTGAACAGCACCAAATCCTCACAAACATTTTTGTTCAGAGCTTTACTTTCCTGCCTAGGAATAATCCTCCTGAAGTTACCTTTTATTTATATATTAAAAACCATCAGATACCACTTACTGAATTTTGTAACATATGCCTGATCCCCTCTGATGGGAGCTTGGCCGAGCCTAGGCCGACTAGGTTTGAGGCATTTTATCGCACTTTGACCGTGGGAGATGAGAGAGGGGTGTCAGCTACCACTGCCGCTGGCTTGCATTTTCCTATTCTTCGTTACTTTGCACTTCTCATTGCAAAATGATTGCTTGCTAGGGAAAAGGTGGGAGCAGTTAGCTCACCAGACCTTGCTATTTTACATCGTGCATTAGAGGGCAACAACACTTATAGCTTGGGAGCTATTATGGCTCGTCGCCTCCATCTTAACAAATCTCAGGGTAAAATCGATGGTGGGATTTATGCTACTCGCTTGGAGGCCCACTTTAATGTTGGGATACGCCCTCATGATTACCCCCTGACCAAGGTTTACCTAGACCATGCAGCCATGGAGCATCATCATTTTCTTGCACGAGATTATCCTGACATTCCTATTCCTTATAACTTGGTATTTAGTGTTGAAACTCATGATATAATTCCATTGCCAGCCCCTGCTTTGTTTGATCCTATTGCCAGGGGCGGATATAAGATCATGCCTGCAGACATCATCGCCTACCGAAATGCTCAGGCTGCTACGGAGGAAGCACAGCAGGAGCCTCCGCAGTGGGATGCCCACTTCCTTAGTACCCCTACTACCATCCAGACTATTGATCGACTACCAAGTTAGGACAAAAGCCTAAGCTTGGGGGAGTACGTGTTTCTCACCGACATTACATTCATGTCCAGTTATTCATCTTGTTGGTGTTCACACTTTTTCATTGTATCATCCATGCTTGGATTTATTTTTCTTGCTTTCTTCTTGTGTGTTTGAAAAACTTTAGGAAAACCCAAAAAATTAGTTGTAGCTAATTTACTTTCTATGCATGCTTACTTGTAATATTAAACAAAAAAACCGAAAAAATATCCTTGTTCTTCTTTTGCTTGTTGGGAGTTCTCCCGTGTAAATAGTTTTTATCGTTTTTGCTTTTCCCTTTTATTTGGTTGTTCAAGAAAACCAAAAATTCCAAAAATATTTCAGTCTGTTTCTCTGAATTTCTTTACTTTTCATTTGAGTTGTACCAAGGAGAAGACCACGATGAAAATGTTGAGTTTCTCTCATATGAATAACTGTTGAACTAATAAAGAGCCCATTTTACCTTGTCTTCTCATGTTGAATAAAATGTTTTGCAAATTCCAGCTTAGTCCATGGCCCTCTTGCACTATTACTATTTTCACATCGTTCGGTCGTGCAAGTGAAAGGCAATAATGATGATATTCGATGAACTGGCCGTGGCAGAGAGAAACTAGTATGAAATCGACTTGTTCTGTTTGTGTAAATACGTTTAACCTAGTATCCATGATCCAGCCCATTAAGATTAAACATGTTTGCAATGACAATTAGAGATTATAGTTTCTCATGCCATGCAGAAGTAGCTGGGAGTGAATAATGATTTATCTTGGATATCAACATTGCGTTAAAATGATTGTGATGTAGTATGATGATATGGTATCCTCCTTTGAATGTTCAAGTGGCTTGACTTGGCACATGTTCATGCATGTAGTTGAATCAAAACCAACATAGCCTCTATGATATTTTTGTTCAAGGTGATCATATCCTACTCATGCTAGTGTCCAATGTTACTTATGCATAATGCATGATCATGATCGTTGTTGCTCTCTAGCTGGCCGCTTCTCAATGTATTTGCTAGCCTTCACCTGTACTAAGTGGGGATTCTGCTTGTACATCAAAAACCCTAAACCCAAAGTTATTCCAGATGAGTCCACCATATCTACCTATATGCGGTATTACCCTGCCGTCCTTGGTAAATTTGCATGTGTCACCTCTAAAAACTTCTAAAAAATATATTTGTTTTGTGTGCGTGGATCATTCATGGAATGACAGGAGGTGGTCGGTATCTTCCATGCGAAGCGGGTTATTCTCAGGTCGAGTGTTTATTCACTCGCCATCGCACGAGAAAATGGTGGTAATAGGGATGCCCAGTCCCAAACCGCAAAATACAAAAAGAGTTAATGGCTCCAATAATCAAACAAAAACTCCCAGTGGAGTCAAAAACTTTACTTTTATCGCTTGGGAACCGCCACTAGCTTGTTTAGCATGGGAGATATTGATAACTGATGGTCATTAAGTAAATGAGAAGGGTGCATGCCTCAAAATATCATTTATCTCTTTTTAAAACTTGAGCTCTGGCACCTCTGCAAATCACTGCTTCCCTCTGCGAAGGGACTTTCTATTTACTTTTATGTTGTGCCATCACCTTCTAAAATAAGCGCTAGAAACTGAGAGAGCATAGCTGTCATGACTTATGCATTGTGTGTAGCTAATGTTGGGTGCATCATGACTGGATCTTTCCTACCATGAATTACAATGTTTATTCGCTGCTTGGACTTTGGAGGTGCTCTACATTTATGTTTTGCGATCTCAGAAAGGGCTAGCGAGATACCACTATTGTCATATTATATCATGGTTGTTTTGACAACATGTTGCCGTTTGAGATGTCTTATTATTGCTCGCTAGCTGATTGTGTTATTGATATGAGTTAATATACTCTTTAAGAGTTATTGTCGGCATGGTTAGTTATAATGTTGGCTGAAAACCTGGGTGCTATTTAAGCTTATTTATGCAAAAAGAGAAAAAGAGTTCGTAAAAGTTTTTCTTTTTCACTTTCAGTTTATCAACTGAATTGCCTGAGGACAAGCAAAGGTTTAAGCTTGGGGGAGTTGATACGTCTCCTACATATCAACTTTTCCTAACGCTTTTCCTCTGTTTTGGAATCTAATTTGCATGATTTGAATGAAACTAACCCCGGACTGACGCTGTTTTCAGCAGAACTACCTTGGTGTTGTTTTTGTGCAGAAATAAAAGTTCTCGGAATGGAATGAAACTTTGCGAGGAATTTTTATATAATATATAAGAATTTATGGAGCCAAGACTAGTGCGCGTCGGTCCTAAACAAATGGTTTAAACCCCCTTTCCGTGATGGCATTTGGAACCATCGCCAAGTGAGTGTGGGCGATAGGTGGCTCCTTCCACACGACCCAGAAACCGTCAGGGATAGGGCCCCTACAGTACTCCTACTCATTTCTTCTCGCATTGCCATCGCAGTCGGTATTCATTGGTGCTACGTTTACGATGCGCGGCCCGTCACAAACGGTTCACTATTATATAACGTGTATTATGCGCGGCCCATCACAAACATTCACCGTTAAGAAGATTAGTTAATCGTCGTACAAGTGCCGGACAAGATAACGAAATGTCAGACCGTCGTAACATCGTCGTACATGACAACTATCGCATACGCTATTCTGTGGTGCAACGTTTACAATGCATACTTCATCAGAAATAGTTCATGGTTGCGAATCGTGTATGATAAGGCAACTAACACAAACGCTTAGTTTGCCCGCACCGTTTGTGATATTGTCTGACATCGCACACGCTTTGCAAATGGCAACCTGTGCATGCTTGCACACGTTTCCTCTCTGTGAACCGTCTCGGATTATGGTGCATATCACAAATGTTTGTGTTTTACAAACCGTGTGTGCCGTAACAACCTGGAGAGCTTAATTTCACCATAATTTAATTGCTGCTTTCCCAAATTGTACCGAATTTGGATTTTAATTTTAGTGTATGCTACAACTTTATTCATATCCATTAGGTTCAAACAACTAATGCATTATTCGATTCATAGGTACATATGTTCAATAATTACATAAGAACCAAATAAAGAATGATGAACCATAGTTGTATACTTGTACTATTAAAGACGGTAAAGAAAGAGGCGAAATATATTCTGATTGTTGAACAAGGTGAAGCGGAATGCCCATATTGTGCCCTCCTCCATGCAGAAGGCACGCACGACTCTAGTCCAACCCCTTGTGATGGTCGACCGCCCATCCTTCATGGCCTTCATGAAAACATCTAGATAATCATCGTGTTCTGGTAGAAATACTTTAACCTTTGCATGCCCACCAATCATGCAGTTTGAGAGGTAATCTTGAGTAATCTGCTTTGGCAACCACTGCAAAGGAATAAGATTTCAGACATTGTCATCTAACACAACTCATCATGGGCAGTAATAAGAAGGCTGCAGAGTTCTTACTTACCATCCTGCAATTCGCTGTTGTCTTGGATAAAGTGTAAACAAATAGTTTAATTGCCATCTTTGGACCCATTTTACTAACAATCTTTATCAACTTCCTCACTTGATGCTGGTTCATTGATATCTCATTTCCCCATACGCAGAAAGGGTTGAAACGTGGATCTTTACCAATGACATATGTACCAAAAAGCACCGAGTTAATATTAGAAGCTAAACAACAATGGCACAATGATGTAGTACAACTTTTATAATATGTCTATATACATCCGTATGTGGTAGTCCATTTGAAATATCTAAAAGACAAATATTTAGGAATAGAAGGAGTATCTTATAACATCCAATATACTCACATATTAGATGAATTAACATCTTATATTATGGGCCGGAAGGAGTTTAGTTCGTTCTTAAAAATTATCTGCTATTGTATCCACGGGTTAAAGTTAGTTTGAGATAGTTCGGGCTCAAATAACCCTAAAGTATATCTAAACATGAGGGCTAGTTTGAGCTAGTTGCTTCTATAACCCACCCAAAAAACAAGTATCCAACCCAAGAGGTTCTAATTGGAGCTAGTTCTCCTAGTGAATTTATTTCAATCTAACCCTGCCATCCAAACAACTCTTTGGATGGAGTTAGTTCAGGGTTAGTAATGAGCTAGAAACTAACTCTAACCTCTAGCTAAGTTGAGTATCTAAACAGGGCTGTGTTGTTGTTGTTGTTGTTGTTGCCGCTGCTGCTCTTCTACATATATCTAGACATCATTAGAACATTAATGTAACACTCTTCCTTGTTGCTATGTAGCCTAGGATTGCATATTTAGACATTAAGTATAGTGCATGTTGCTATGTAGCCTCAGATATATTACATATGGCCCTAGTTAACCTAAGGAAAAATGGGTTGCAGATATATTCAGTTAAAAGTCCGATTCACCGATTAGTCCCTTATCTACCGCTGGCCTATATGGTACCAGCTACGGATATCCTGAACAGTGAGCAGATATAAGCCATGGGATGAAACTAACCTCAATGGAAAACAACAGTCGTTCCCAAAATTGTCCTGTGTAGGTACATCAAGAAGCATGTTAAGCACAACAGGCTAAACATCAACCAAAATTACACATGGCAAACAAAATAATCTCCAAAAGATAGCTTCAGTGTGCAGGTTTAAGCATGCTAGTAAAGCAAAACAAGTGGAAAGGTGTGCTAACTGCAACAGTCCTAACATTTAACAACAAGCAAACATGGTCATTCAAACTGGTATTGTGCTGGTCTAAGTACACTGGTTATGGTTAAATAAAAATGGAAAGGTGTGTTAACTACAAGATGCAACAACCAAATGTAGTCATTCATAGTGGTATTGTTGAAACTGGTACTGATGAAATTGAACTGCACAGTTCATACTTGCACATATAGAACATAACATTGTGAATAACTGGAATAAACAAGGCATACAATGAACAACCAAAGATAGCATTTGAAACTGAACATATGCTAACTACAAACAACCGAACAATCAAAAAACTTTAAATAGGCATATGCTAGCTATAACCGGCTTAACAACAAGCAAATATATGGATTCCTATCGGTATGTTTAAAACTAGATTGATGACATGTACTGCACAGTAAATAATTGCACATATAGAGCATCACATTGTGAACAATTGAAATAAACAAATCATGGGTTTCCTCACTTGTCACAGATGGGCTCGTTCCCGTGGTAGAGCACAGACCCAAGATGTGCTCCATGTTGTCACAGATGGGCTCCTTCCCCTTGGAAGATCACGGCTATAGGGTTCCCTCCCTGATGTCACAGACGTGCGCTTTCCCCTTGGAAGAGCAGATGGGCTCTTTCCCGTTGGAAGAGCCGGAGAGGGTGTCATCCTCGTGGTCACCATCGATGAGGTCTGACTTGGAAGCTGTTGATCCCAAGCCAGCATCATAGAACGTGTCCTTCAGAAATGACAAAAGGGGCTCGATGGCGATGTAGAATGGAAAATTGTTGACAGCGAGCCAGAGGAGATCAGCGGCGGGGCCATGGATGAGATCGACGATGGTTGAACCCGAGGGGTTGGGGGTGGGCCACTTAACCTGTGACACAACCCGCCTCAGGGCATCGCTGTCGATGACCTCGATGTCATAGCCAGAGGACGAGACATGCCCGCATACTCTAGCCTGCTGCTTGAGTGCCTGTCGCCAATAATGGTCGTTAGCATCCTCGGTGACGTCGGGCGAAGAGACCGCTATACACCTCTTTTGGGCCAGTCGCTCCTCGAGCTCCACGGGAAGCGTAGACGGGCTTAGGCTGCGACACTCTAGAGTGGGGGATGGGGATGGGGATCTGTGGGAAAGGGGGCGTTTGGCAGGCGTCATCTAAGAAACTCAGGGCGGCCTGGGTATGGAGATCGGTGGGTAAGCTACATGGGCAAACCGGCAGATGTTGACAATGGAGGCCTTGCGGCAACGGCGGCGGGGACATTGCTAGGGTTTCGAGCGAGGGAGTGTGTGTGTGTGTGTGTGCGCGCGCGCGCTCACCCGAGTAGGTTTTATTTTGTGTGTGTGTGTGTGTGGAGGTGGCGCGGGGTGTTTGAGGAAATGACGCGGGTACTGAAAATTTTACTATGCGGGAGTCAAACGCGGGAGTGAAATGCCGGGCTATTGAAAATTTTGATGATAGTGCATCGCACACGGTCCGGTGATAACAATCGTGTGTTATGAAAAAGAAAAACCCTCGAGATAGGCAGATATTTTCGATGCAGGCGGGATTGGGAACAAGAAACATTGCACACGGTCCGAAGATAACAACTGCATGTTATGAAATAGAAAAACGCTCGAACTTGGCAAATATTTTTGAGAGGGCATGCCTCGTGGAGCCCAATGTACTGTGTGGATGTGTGCGTGATAGGTGCACCGGCGTGGCACACGGTTAGTTTGAGTGAACCGTGTCTGTTGCGTCATCTGACTTGTCTAATGTTCATAAATTTCGTGAAAAATGACGCGAGAGAGGGTCAGAACACGAGCACACTTGCATGTGGACCAAATTTATGTATCAAAAGGGTGGTGTGATTTTCAAATACCAAATGCAACTTCAATGTGGCACCTCTCTCGCAAAGCGCACGGTATTGCTTGCTCCCACCCTCTTGTTTCGGCACAAAGGGAATCCTAAGCTATGAATGCATGCCCCCTCCCCTTCAACCGAGGTTCACCTAGAAAAGTGTGAAGTAGCTTGCAGCCCCCCTCATCCCTCGTGTCGGCATGAAGGGAATCCTAAGCTATATATTATGAATGCATGCCCCTCCCCCTCAACTGAGGTTCACCTAGCAAAGTGTGAAGTAGATAGCAGCCCCCCTCCTCCCTCGTGTCTGCACGAAGGGAATCCTAAGCTATATATGAATGCATGCCCCCAACCGAGGTTCACCGTAGCAAAGTGCGAAGTAGATAGCAGCCCCCTCCCTCGTGTCGACACAAAGGGAATCCTATGCTATGAATGCAAGCCCCCCAACCGAGGTTCACCTAGCAAAGTGTGAAGTAGAGCTAGCAGCCCCCCTCCCTTGTGTCGGCACGAAGGGATTCCTAAGCTATGAATGCATGCCCCCCAACTGAGGTTTACCTAGCAAAGTGCGAAGTAGCTAGCAGCCCCCTCCCTCGTGTCGGCCCGAAGGGAATCCTAGCTAAGCTATGAATGCATGCCCCTCCCCCCCAACCGAGGTTCACCCTAGCAAAGTGCGAAATAGCTAGCAGCCACCCATCCCTCGTGTCAGCACGAAGGGAATCCTAAGATATGAATGCACATGCCCCCCACAACCGAGGTTCACCTAGAAAAGTGCGAAGTAGCTAGCATCCCCCCTCGTGTCGGCACGAAGGGAATCCTAAGCTATGAGCATGCCCCCTCCCCCCCCAACCAAGGTTCACCTAGCAAAGTGTGAAGTAACTAGCAGCCCCCACCCCCTCTTGTCTCCATGAAGGGAATCCTAATTAAGCTATGAATGCATGCCCCCTACCGAGGTTCACCTAGCAAACTGCGATGTAGCAACCCCCCTCCCACACACACACACACACTTTCAGTCAGCGGTCCAGAGAGGCATATATCTCACCAAGATGGATCGTAAAATGGACCAAGAATAATCCACCTTGGTCGTGCAACCTCTCTCTTGTTGTTGGTCAAAGTGAAGGCCGTCCATGCGACCCCGGAGATGGGCTAGCTCGCCAATAATCACGCAAGTAGCTAGTCCCCTAAGACAACCATTGCATGCGTGTGGCTCAAACATATGTATGGAGAGGTGTGTTGTTGAGTAACAATGAACAACTTTGATGTGGCACCATGATTTCGAACTAGAAATCCCCACATTGAGTGAGGGTTAGGTTGACGATGCATATGTATGTTACACCACACTTCAAGCCAACGACGGGGATTCATATATGCCAGCATGCGTGCATAGTATATGCGCTCAAACTTAATTAGGTATGAATCTCACCATGACCTATACTACGATAACACTAACAAAATGAAGAATCCGCCACATTAACCTATCTTGTTGTTGGTCAAGGTGATCATGGATGTCCACGCGGGCCCATGAATATATAGGCCTGTCGCCGATAACCACACGAGGGAGTGTATTGTTCGAAGGCAACCACTACATGCATATGTATGAAGATGATGCGTGCGTGCATGTTTGAATACACAACATTGATCTGGCGCGTGTGTCAAAAATTGTACATTAGCTCCCCACACAGAGCGAGATTGGTTCATGATGGTGTCATTATACTAGCCACTTCGACTCGATTGGACGGATTCATGCGTACACATGCATATGTGTGTGACCAAAGTGTATCATGCATGTCATCCCAGAGCAAAAATAATAATCCCCTCCTAATTCAAATTAACCTCTCTTGTTGTCAGGCAAAAAGAAGTGATGGACCAAGCGGGCCCACAGATGGAAAGCATTGATATCACCGATAACCGCTTAAGTGGGTGCGAGAGGACCACCACCACCGCTTTGCATGTGGGCCAAACATATATATGTTGAATACCAAAATGCACAACTTTGATGTGCCACATGACTCAAAAACCATAAACCATGCACCCACACAGAGCGAGGTTCATATCAAGCGTACAACATATGATGGTCCCCTTCCCCCCTCTTCACCGCATACTATATGCTCCTGCCGTAATATATTTACAAGTACAACCCAAAAGAATCCTCGTCGATGGTGAAATTAATTAACCTCTCCCGATGTAGGTCAAAGTGATGCATGCATGCATCGACGATGGCCTCGTGGGCCCACAGATGGAAGCGTCACACGTGAGTGTCCTAGCTGGGATATATATGCATGTGTCCCAAAAAGGTGTTGTGTGATGTTTGAAGAACCAATTTCACAATTTTGATGTGGCACGTGCCTCGGTAACCAAAAAGTCGACACTAAGTGAGGTGTACTTGTTCACGGACGCATACATATAGTATATATGCTAGTCCCCTCCCACCTCTTCGACGCGTACTATATACCACCATAACACAAACAAAAAAGATTATACCTTGCTGGTCAAATTAACCTCAATGCCGGTTGTTCGTCAAAGTGATGGATGACGACCTCGCGGGCCCACAGAAAGCGTCACACGGGAGTATTGAGTGTCGTGTAGGACAACCATCGACTGCATGTGGCCAATACATTTATGTATGAAAGGGTTGTGTTATGTTTTAAATAATGATTTCATGACTCTAATGTGGAACCAGCCTGCCTAACAAAACGGCCAACCCACATGGTGGCTCACAACTCGTAGTGTACTGCGAGCCACTCGCCACCCCTAGACGCACACACCCACACACACACCGCGAATCCACCGCAACTACGATGCATGTTAAATTAATTATCCCGCGGTGAACATACATGTTACCAAAGGAGGGACATTTTAATTTCAAAAAATTCACAGAGATCATTAAGACGTTTTAGTACATTGAGTAATTGATTTTCTATGGGTATAATGTACAAAAATCAAATTTGAGCTACTTGCACACGTGACAATGCACCTGACCGGGTGAATGTTTACTCCCCATGCAACAAATTTCAAACATTGAGAATCTTGAATTTTAAATTCTAGTACATGCAAAACTTATTTGAAGTTCATGAAACTTATCGTGTTGTCATATGGACACCAATACAAAGTGGCATTGTACTTTTTTGTCAAATTTGAGACCAGTTTTGATGTAATCTTTATCTAATTACAGACGGGAGATTATTAATAATTGGGAACCAATATCCCAAATGGATTATTTATTCAAACCATGAGCGTTAGACCAACAATGGATACGTGTCGTGCTTCGATTAAGCAATAAAGCGGCAGCATTAATCATCCAAATAGAAAAACAACATACGTGTCGTTGCGCGACCCGTGTGGCGTGCGAGCAGGCATGAGTTGACAGGATGCATGTGAGCAGTCCACCATGCTGGCAGACGGGGAGGCGTGCGTGCAGGTGTGTGAATTGACGGATGTGTGCTCGCTGCGCAGTGTCATCGGGAGGCATACCAGCAGTCTGGTGCGCAGGCTCACCGAGAGGCGAGCCATCAGTTTGACCGTCGTCTGCCTCTCTTCCACAACTCCCACTACTCCATATTAAGTGCACCCAAGCGGCCACACCCCCATCCTCACTACGCACACACAATCCTCTCTCTCTGCTTGCAACCTCGACGCCACTCTCAGTCCTCAAAGCCATCAGTGTATGAGGATGCTGCCGAAGCGCCCCGTCGGAGGGAGTGGCGACGCCGAGGCTGCTAAAGCACCGGAGCACGACATGGAGATGGAGACAGAGGTTGCCGTCATCGTCGGCGAGTTATCTCTGCACCCTGATGTCGTTGATGGTGTCGAGCTTCCACAGCCGGAGGCGGAGTTCCACACCGACTCCGACGACCACTCCGGCGACGACTTCGATGACCACTCCGGCGATGACTCTGATGACCACTCCGGTGACGACTCCAACGACGACGAACAGCTGGTTAGTCATCTATACCCATTTATGTGTCAAATAGATCATAGGGTTTCTCTAGTTACTCCCGCCTCCCCCTTTTTGGAATAGAAATCATGTGGTTATGTTCTCCCAATCCATGAAATCTGAGTAAGTTTCATTAGATCCGTGTAGTGTATTGATTGTTTGAATGGTACAGGTGATGAGTGATTAGTTGTTTCATCTGTGCAAATGATTTATGCTAGTAATCCGACCAGGGTTAGTGTTCGTGCTAATAATTCCTAGCTAGGACTTGACTATTTATTTTGAATGACCTACATATGTTTGTGCCATTATTTTCTTCAAGATTGGTCTGTATACAGATGACCGTGCTTAAAAATCGAACCATAATCTCTGAATATGTATAAATAAATAGCCATAAATTCCTAATCCTACTTCATGGCATGTAATCAGTGATTTGATGCCAAATTTGTTTTACTATATGTATAGGTGCTGTCTGACGATGTTGACATCAAGGATGAAGTTGCCCAAAGGAGGTACAAGAGGCGAATCCTGAGGGAGCTTTATGTGGGAATGCATAACAGACGTATTAGGATCTGGAATGATGGCTATGGATGCCCATTTTGCAACCACAAGATTCATGACGCGTATCTAAGTGTTCTTGCACATGCAAGAGGACGGGCCATTGGCTCCTTCAAGCAGAAGTATTCTCGCAGGGTGGCGCATGGCGCGTACGCAGAGTACCTGGAGAAGCTTCAGGACCGTGTCGGCCGCATGTGAGATGAGGTGTGGGATGGATCGAACTATGTACGCTTGAGTATGCTTAATGACTGTTGAACTATGTACTTATGGTTGAACTATGCTTATGTACATGTACGCTTATTACCTATGTCTGAGTATGTTAAATATTTCGCCAAATTTTGGTAAAAATTACAATGGGGGACCAATAAACCATGGCTGAGGTAGTACGTCAACCACACCCGGTTCCCAAAATTGGAACCGTGTGCAATGACTATCATTTTCCTTGTTGCGTCAATCAGACACGGTTCGCTCTAGCAAACCGTCGCCCCTAAAATACTTTGTGGTACAGAAAACCCTCACCAGCCAATTCTAAAAATAAAAAAGGAAACCCTCACCATCCCCACGTCACAAAAACCCTCACCCGCCCGCCACCCACCTCGGCCCCTCCGATAAGTTCCCCATTCACACCTGCACAAGCTCCTGTGGATCTATGCCATGGCACCGCCTATCACGGCGGTAAACACTTAGCTTGATGCATGCCGCCGCCGCTAGGCTGCCGGCAAAGCCCACCGCATTTCGCCACTTCCACTTACCGCCGCCTATCACCATCGACTTTCTCGACACTACTCGCGGTCGACCCAGCTCCGCTCGGTTGGGGAATCTGCCGTACGGAGGGTTCTTTCTCATGGATGACAAGGTAATGAATTTAACGAGATATTATCTCATCTCTTATCCCAGTTCATCTACCTCCTTTAATCACCCAGCGGAAATCGCCGTGAACTCATTTTTATTTGAGCTGATTTGAGGGCTTTCTTTCATTCAAGAATGTACAGTGCACCAATACTTCAGGACTTGGCGACCGCCGCCGGAGATTCCATTTCATCGTACCAGATAACTTAAGGATGCACGCGGTATGTTCAATCTCACCCTAAATTGGTTGGCATGGCCTACTTTCCTGAACATATTCTAAATATTGCTACATTTGGATAAAAGGTGCCACATGCACCATATATGTCAAAGGGGATTTCCCCCCTCTTCTTTCTATATTAGGAAAATTAATGATGTACTGTTCTTTCGATTACTCTGATATTTCCATGACATCATGTTTACCCTATCTATTTAATTATAGACTTCTGTCCTTCGATTTCAACTATTATACAGTTCTTTCAATTTGGGCCCATATTTGCATGTTACCATATTTTCTTTAACAACCCTACCATTTTCTGCAGGACAACCCTCGCTATGCAACAGATTATGTAGTGCACAAATTTTCTCTTTACATACATCAAGGCGCCACGAATGTCATACTGTGCACAAACCATGTATTTACAATCGTTGCTACTGTAAGACTTGATGAACGTGGTGACTCCTATTTTGGCACTGGCTTTTGGAAAGAAATTGCAAAGTTTTTATGTACTGAAAGCTGGCACTAAAATTGCACTGCACATAGAAGGGCCTGTTTATGAGATATATGCTAACTTCCCCAACAAAATCATCCGTCCAGACTTTGTTCAAAGTAAGTTTTCTTTTCAACTATCTGCATATGTTGACTTACCCAGCAATGTCAAATGAATTGTGTAGTATTTAAGCAACCAATTGCTATTCCCTTATCTTGCTATATTCCTACCTAATAACTTCTAGTTACCAATACACTTTTCTATTACCCTGTTTTAACTAAATATTCCCCGTACTCCCATTTCTATCAGAAAGCGCCGCTGATAAGGAGACTCCAGAGGTGGAGAACGGGGCTGCCAACAAGCGGAGGTGGGGTGAGCTAGAACCGCAAGCGACTCTAGCAGGCCTAGACTTAATCAGCAGCCTTCCCGATGATATGTTGAGAGTCATCATCTCCCTCCTCCCAATCAAATATGGGGCGAGGAAAATCCTCCTTTCCCGGCTGTGGCGCCCCCTATGGAACTCCAGCCCTCTCGACCTCATCGACACCCACAAGCTCTACCAGGGCTATCGCAAAAGCTTGGATGCATTCTCCGACATCCTCGGCAGTCACCTTGGCCCAACCAAAGGCCTTAGAATGGGCAACTTCCGTTCCAACGGCAAGGACCAAGCCAAGCTTGACGATTGGTTCTGATTCCCCGCCCTAGATCAGCTCGAGGAGCTCACTTTTGATGATGGGCATATGCAGTCGGTGCCAACGTCCGCACTCTGCCTCACGCCCATGCTGCATGTCGCCAAATTCAGGAACTGCCATTTCCCGCCCCTTAATGACATCCCCGCTCTTATTCTACCATGACTGAAGCACCTCGAGCTCGTCGTTGTCTGCCTCTCAAAGGGTGACATGGAGCGCCTGCTCCGTGGCTGTACTGCACTCGAGTACCTTCGTCTTCAGGCGATCAATGGGTCGAGTAGCTTCCACATCACCTCCATGACTCTCCAGATTATTTATGTGTGTTGCTAGTGCGGCAGGAAGACATCACAAAAGGTGGACCACGGTATCGTCATCCATGACACACCTGCACTTGAGAGATTACTTATAGTTGATCAAGAACGTCCAACAAGAATCAATGTCATTTCTGCGTCGAAATTGACAGTGGTGGGCTAGTCGTCTGACAAATACTCCGAACTTGTTATTGGATCCAGACCCGTTCAGGTACAACATGTGCCTTCTACCTATCCTTCTACAAATTAACATTATTTCTAATTTTGAAGATGTTTGTTCATCTGTCATTCAGAAAATGATTCCGACAAGCTTGACCCTGAAACTAAGCACAATGAAGGTCTTGGCACAAGAATTTATCGGGGCCGACCTAGAGCAAGTTGTCGGTTTCCCGAGATGCTTTCTGTGCCTGGAGAAGCTATATATCGAGGTGATGTTCATTTCCTGTTAAATATTAACCATAAGGGAGTTTAATTTGTGACACCTTTTTCCATGTTTACAATGACAATGTACTATGATTTCTGAAGGTTCTTTTGGAGGATTTCAGTACATAGATGCCCCCCATATTGGTTGCTTGATCCATATGGTTACAATCAATAAGCATTTCTCCTTTGGATTCATCTGTACTAGTTTTCTTAGGGAAGTTTTCATCCACTCCAACCTCTTGTGAAGAAGGCTACATTTTTCTAGAATGTAATCAAATGCCCATGTTAATCGTGTTAGATCAAAGATGGCATGTTAGTGCATTTTACAAATCCTGCAAACCAAATAGCTAGGCCTATAGTAATGTTCAAAACTACATGTAGGCACTAACACATTTTCTTGTTTTGCAGATAAGATTAGGCCTAGTGGTGGATAATATGATACAATGTAATAATCACGTCGAATGCCTAGATCTACATCTGTCAGAAATTACTTTGAACTCCTACCGAGGGACCTTACCAGAGATTATATTCGCCAGGTTCTTTGTTCTCAGAGCAAGGGTGCTGAAGGAAATGAGGTTTGCCCTACATTTATTTCACAAAAATGAATGGTCTGTTGATCAGCGCCGGCGCCTCCGGCAGAATGAAGTAGGCTCCAAAACTGCTGAATTTCATTTTGGAACTTCAGATGATAGAGTAATCGGAAGTCATCGGGTCAACCCCATACATGACTTCTCAGTGGCTGACCCCTTTGCAAATATTGTGAGGTTTCGAAGCCAGACTTAGAAGTGGTGAAATTAGTTTGAACCTCTGATGTCCATGTTTAGCGCATCAGCATGAGCGTTTGCAGTTGATGAGCTGAATTTCATTTCTAATATCAGTTTGAACCTTGTAATCTTAGAATTTGAGCCATATAACTTTGGAATTTGAACCTTGTAACATTTCGAGCTTTGGTGGTATATTCGTTGAAATGGCATCGTATGAGACTCGTATATTCTCGTTGAAGAAACTAACTCGTATATTGCTAGCACTATTTTGACCTTAATATGCAATGGTCTTAGATTTTATTAACCATTCTCGAATCAGTTTACCTTGTCGATCTCACAGCACATGATCTATATAGCTAACTCTACTACGATCTTCGACATTATTGCACATAGTTGGTTTCTTCCACCGTGTGCACTCTAGAGCGTAGAATTAATTATCGCACTCGAGTTTCCATCATTACCCTTCTGTGTAACTTTGACCTCATCACCCAAGGGTAAACTTATGACCGAAGTCATTCCACACACTTTGGTTTTACAAAGCCTTTTGCCAATAAACACCCACGATTTGTCCCTCTTCTAGCCGACGCGTGGCCAAACTAGTCGGGCGGGAATCTTGCGCGGGAACAAGCTCTTCGAGCCCACGCCTGGGTGGCGGTGTTGTCAAGCGTGCACTGGATTCTGGAATCCTCCGCTATGAACGCCATGAAAATACGTGACGATTACAGGCCGGCCAACCCCCATTTATTTCAGCGGCCATTTAACCTACCCTTGTGTCTCTTCAACCTTTCGATCGTGCCCCACCATTGCAAGAAGCACACCCATCATGAGAAATTCTTAGAGGGTACCCTGCGCGGCTCCAATGGCGCTCCGAGCGGCTGCTGATGACGAGCAGCAGTTCACCATGCGTGCCGTGGTGGACACCCACAGAAGGTTCATGGACATCTCGGTGGTGTACACCAATGACCCGGTCTAGGCGGAGCACTCCATCCACATCATGGAGCTCTTGCTTGCCGAGGAGAAGTACAAGGTGGTCGGGTTTGACCTCGAGTACACCCACGCTCGTGCCGGGTCTCGTCCCAAGGTCGTTGTCACCCAGATGTGTGTGCGCCACCATGTCCTCATCTACCACTACTGCCTGGCCTCAAGGCCTTGTGAGCATTTCGCCAGGTTTTTCAACAGCCCCCACTACATGTTCACTATGGTGGACATCACCAACGATGTAAAGGCACTCGAGAATTCGGGCATTGCCTGCCAGAATCTTGTCGACATCCAAGGCCAATACAAGATCAGGGGTAGCAAGGATCATGAGAAGGACTCACTGGTTCACCTTGCCGAGGCCATCATCAACCCCTACTACAGAGACATGAAGGATTCGTGCAACAAGGAAAAGCGTGCCTGGCACTCGGCCTGGATGGAGAAACTCGACAAAGCTCATGTCGTGTACACGACCAAGGAGGCGTGCATGAGCTACGACATGTACCAGCGGATCATTGACATGAGGAAGTCCCTCGTTCCCCAAAACGGCCAGGGATCCAGCCGGAAGTAGAGCAATGGCAAGCGTCGTCGCAACAATAAGTAGATGATTAGATCCTCATTTCTCCTACTTTAGTGTGCATGTAATTGCTTACTTTGGTGTGTGCAAATGTTATGTGTGTAGTCACTTGTGTAATTGTATGCTTAATTTGGTTATGCAATGATGTCTTTTTAAGTATATATGTTGATGCTCTATAGATAGAGCGTAGATGGTGTGTGGACAAAGAAAATCACATCGCACACGGACTAAACAATGGAACCTGTCGGTGATGTTTTCGTCAATCACTCACAATTGTATACCAACAATCGTTTGCTCACAACACACACGTCTTATTAGCAGCAACCGTCTGTGTTCTTATTGGTCTTCAGACACATTTATGATTACAGGCTTGTTTGTCGCGTATCACACACATCTTGTTAAGTTGAACCGTTTATGTTCTCATGTCTCAATGCAAACAGTTCATCCGAGTGAACTGTATGCTATACATCACACACACCTTGATCTGGCTGGCCATTTCTTTTGTGTTGCCAAATCACAAACAGTTCATCCGAGTGAACCGTATGATGTGCGGCGCACACGCCTCCATCTGGCTGCCCGTTTCTTTTGTTCCTCCTCATTGTAAATAGTTCATTAAACTGAACCATATGCCCTTCATTGCACACGCAACTAAAACCTGAATCGTGTTTGATGCATCCATCATCGCAAACGTTTTACACATTTCTGGCGGTTTTCATACAGCACCGTTTGCGATTATGGCATCACACACAGTTTCTCGAAGGGTCTCTAATCGTGGTGTAGCGTTAGCAGCATCCTGCAGTAGTGCAAGACTTACCGGAGAGGGGCACCTGGGTGGGCATAACCCACCAGGGCGCGCCCCCTCTCCTGGCGCGCCCAAGTGGGTTGTTCCCACCTGGTGGCCCCGCAGACCCTGAAACCGACACTATAAAATCCTATTTTTGGAGAGAAAAATAAGGGAGAAAGAATTATCACGATCCACGAGACGGAGCTGCCGCCAAGCCCTGTTCTTCCTCGGGAGGGCAGATCTGGAGTCTGTTTGGGGCTCCGGAGAGGGGGGGTCTTCGTTCTTCATAATCACTAAACCTTCTCCATCACCAATTCCATGATGCTCCCCACCTGGAGTGAGTCATTCCTTCGTAGGCTCGCTGGTCGATGAGGAGTTGGATGAGATTCATCATGTAATTGAGTTAGTTTTGTTAGGGCTTGATCCCTAGTATCCACTATGTTCTTAGATTGATGTTGCTATGACTTTGCCATGCTTAATGCTTGTCAATTTGGGCCGGGGTGCCATGATTTTAGACCTGAACCATTTATGTTATCACCATTATATCCATGTTCTAGATCCGATCTTGCAAGTTATAGTCACCTACTACGTGTTATGATCCGGTAACCCCGGAGTGACAATAACTGGGACTTCTTCTGGTGATTACCGTAGTTTGAGGAGTTCATGTATTCACTATGTGTTAATGCTTTGTTCTGGTTCTTTATTAAAAGGAGGCCTTAATATCCCTTAGTTTTCAATAAGGACCCTGCTACCACGGGAGGGTACGACAAAAGATGTCACGCAAGTTCTTTTAATAAAGCACATATGACTATTTACGGAATACATGCCTACATTATATCGATAAACTAGAGCTAGTGCCATATCGCCCTAGGTTATAACTGTCTCATGATGAATATCAGCCAACAAGTCACCGATCCAATGCCTACGAATTTATCCTATATTGTCTCTTCTAAGTTACTACTCCTATCATCACTATTACACTTGCTACAAAACTATTGCTATCACTGTTACCGTTACTGTTACTGTTGTCACTACTATCAAAACTATCATATTACTTTGCTACTGATTACTTGCTGCGGATAATTAATCTCCAGGTGTGATTGAATTTCAACTCAGCCGCTAATACCTTCAAATATTCTTTGGCTCCCCTTGTGTCGAATCTATAAATTTGGGTTGAATACTCTACCCTCAAAAACTGTTGCGATCCCCTATACTTGTGGGTTATCACGGTTCTGCTCCCACTATACATTATGTGATTCTGTCCTCCTGGTTTAGTCTGTATCATTACTTTGATCTTTGCAATTGTCGTCATGATCTATTTACTATTGATTCAGATGAAATCTCATAGTAAATTGCTCATATATTCAACAATCCAATCCAAAAACCTGATTATAGGCAATTTACTCCGAGTGGTTTAGCCACGCTTTTGAAGCCGCCTACTTTTAAGGGGGCACAATATAAAAGGTGGCGCACAAGAGCAGTATATTGGTTTCAGACCATGTACTGCTATGACGCCATGATGTAGGGTAGAAACCCTAGGGGCCGCTCTTTCAGGAAAGGAGCGGATCCCGCGATGAACACGAAGAACACGAGGGGAAAACACGAGAGGAAATCACAAATGGGCACAAAGAGGAACACTCAAACCAACAAGATTAAGTCACACATGTGCTAGATCCTCGAAACACAAAGAGATACAAGATCCGAATCCAACAAAGGACGATACATAGGGTAACCATTTCTTCTCCGTGAGGAGGTCTTGATGGGGCCACCCAAGTGGGGGTCTTGAATCCAAGGTGGATCTTCTCCGAAGAGGGGCCGCGGTCTCTCTCAGGGAGTAGATCCGTATGGATGAGCAAAGCTCTGTCTCTCAAATGAGCTATCACAATGCTAACCCTAACTAGAAGGAGGTGGACGAGTATATATAGTTTAGAGCCACGAAGGCGTAAGTGAGGAGGGGATACATGGGCCTTTGGCCCGGTTAGGCATGCGCAGGTGTCGGATGTCCGGGCTAGGGGCCGGATGTCCGGGGCTTCGGGACGAGCCGGATGTCCGGGGTCGCGGCCGGATGTCCGGGCTGAAGTGGAGGTTCAACTGCTCTCTGGATACGTCGGTGCCGGATTTCCGGGGGAGATGCCGGATGTCCGAGCTGCCGGGAGGCGCCAGATGTCCAGCTGTCGAGGCTTGTTCGGCCGACCATTGGTGCAGCAGTTGGGCGGCTGCACAAGCGCCGGATGTCCGGCCGCTGTAGCTTCAGCAGCTCCGTCTTCTTCCGTCGTCGCTTCCAGGCTTCCCTCGCGGATGGTGTTGTTGTTCCTTGGCGCTTGCACTCCTCCTCGTCGCCTGTAGTGTTCCGACAATACCTATGCGTGCACACGAGTGGAGTGTCAAGTAGTATACCATCCTCAAAGGGGTCAAGTGAGCACGTGTATAGGAGATGATTCACCTTTGTGTATGTGAAGTAGATGTCGCACGTGTCACCCGCCGAACGGACTCTTGACATGGTGATGTCCATAGCATGCTCCGCGTCATCTCCCCTCCCTTGGGAAAGATCCGACCTCGGATCTAAAACCAAATCACCATTGGAAAGAGATGGCTTCGCCGTGTAGAAGTGGATGTTCACCAAGTACTTGTCATCTTGAAGCTCGAAATGGGCACTCTCCAATGTCGCACCATCTTGTGGTTCCTTCAAAAGGAGTAAGGACAACAAACACTTGGAAAAACAAATGTGGTTAGTGTTAGTGAAAAACCAAACATTCAAGAGGTGAGTGACCAAACAAGTGTCGTCGTTATGCAAAGCATATGGTGTGACAAGGGATTGTGACATGGCATGTAAGCATATCAATCGAGCACAAGCAAAGATATCATGGGGACAAGCATGTAAATGTGAGGTAGTGATGCAAATATATGTAACAAAAGAATAAGCATCTACCTCAAAGTCATAGCAAGCATGGGCAAAGTGCTCAATGAAAGGTCTATGGTAGGCATAAGAATCATTCACAACACCAAATTAAATGAAGTGTCTAAACACATGGGTCAAGTGCAATACAATCCAAGCATAATGTGCATGGGGTGTAGTGAATATCGTGTGGCACTCAACACAATGGAAAGAACAATTGTTCATCATGTGTGAGGCAATCAAGGCAAGCATGTAGCAATCAATGGGACATGGCATATGTGAAGTGATGACATTGTTGCAACCAAACATATGAGAGGAGCAAGTAGTCCAATAATTGGATGCAACACACAAGGCATATATATCATGATGCATGGGAATGTGAAAATCATGAATAGAGGCAATATCACTAACATGTGTGCAAGCAAAGGGTCCAAGATGACAAATAAGTCTCATCTGGCAAGCAACACAAGTAGTATGCTCCACAATATGCATGCTCATGGTTTGGGGGTTCTCAAAAGAGAAGGATATCACCTTGAAAGCATGTCCCTTGTGCGTCCTTCACAATGCCGAAGCACAAGCAAGTATGATATAGAAGCTCCATGGTAGAAGGTGGTTCGCTCTCAAGAGCTCGGATTGTCAACTCACGTGACGTGGAAGTTGACACGAAGTCCAAGTTTCCTACACATGCACAAAACAAAGCAAAGAATGTATGCGCATGGTAGATAAACACATCATCCATCATGATGGTTCTCCGCTCTTGCACATAACCATTAGTAGCACAAGTGCATGAATAAGATGATGCAATAATGGCTATATTCATGGCACTAGGTATATGGTGCAAAGAGGCAAGACAAGCATGCTTCACCAGGAATATGTCAAAATCTCCAAACATATGTGAGAATGCTATGGGGGCAATCTCATTAGCAAGACGAAAATCATGGTTGCGCTCAATACATGGCAAATCATCTAGCATGAGAGATGCAACATATGGAGATATATGATGGCAAACAATAATAATCATGTGCAAAGCATGTAGATGGTTTTCATCAACCGCATGAAATGAGCAAGTATGAATCATCGGTGATGCAACATAAGCAATCGTAGGAATCAAGTCAGGCAAGCTAGTAGTGCGAAGATGCAACATACTAGAGGAAATCATGGCAATCATGTCATGTGAGAAAATAATAGGTATAGGCAATGCACATGACATATCGCAAGCACAAACACAAAGCAATATCATAGTATCATCATAGGCATGGGGCACAAAGAAAACATGACAATATCAAGCAATATCTCCACCAAACTTGCAAATACACATGCAAGTACTAGAATCAGTCATCATGTGTAATGCAAAGCATGGGTCACAAATGCATGTCAAAGGTATAGGAATGAACATATCATGCAAAGTGAACATGGCAAGATGGGCATATAATATGTAATGGACAATAACCCATAGCCAAGTGAGGGTCTTGTAGAAGAAATGCGCGAAGTATTTGTGCGAAGAGAGCGATGGGAAAGACAATCCATGGGATCCCAAGCTATCGTTGCTCTCTAGAGCTCGTTTTGTCAACTCGTGGGATTGCGAGGTTAACAAGTATTCATGGGTACCTACACAAAAGAAACACAAAGGAAAGAAATTGTGTGTGTGGTAAATGTACACATCATCCGTCATGATGTGTATGTGCACATGAGAGTTAGCACAAGATAAGCATCGCTCAAAGAAATTTGATGCATGGTATAGGAACATGTCATCCATCATGAAAGAATAGTTATTGTGTGTAACATGAAGGGGACACAAATTGAGAATGCAAGTATATGGCACATCAATATCATGTTTATTCATGGGAAGCATATTGTGCACACAAGTGTTGGGATCATGCAATGGATAGGATGAATCAAAATCTCCTAACATGTATGAGGAAACTATGGGGGTCTCCTCATGAGCAATATCGGAAACATCATATGGAGAAAATGGACAACATCCAAAACAATGCATATCCGAAGCTAGGTGGTCATGGCATGGCTTATGAGATAAATGATGCAAAGGGAGCATATCAATATCATCACAAGATTAACAAATGCCAATAACCATGGGCTTGTCATCTATGCCATATGTGCAAATTGGGTTTATTTTAATAGGATATGCATAGCCACTATGAAGAGATTGCAAATATGACATATGATTGATCTCATGCATAGCATATGACAAGTCAAGAGGATTGTCAAACATGATGTGACCTAAAGAATGATCACAATAAATCCTATGTAACATGGCATCACAACTAATAGACTCAACATGAGAATCATCATACTCATCATAAATGGGCAATAAATCATCACATGGGGAAGTCGCAATAGCATGAAGCATGGAAATAGGTGGATCAACATGATGCAAGCAATCAATGTCAAGAATGTCCACTAGTGGGACTAGAGCATCACCTTCACCTATGTTACCTTGTTCATTCCACTCTAGTGGTGTAGGTGAGGTGGGAAAGACCAAATGGTGGTCATATTCATCCTTGATGGAACCATGTGGGGGTGCATCATATTCCACCATGGCCATCGTCTTGTCCAAAGGGAGGACGTAGTCATCGCGAATCGGCGTGTCATAATATATGGGACCTAGCACCAAATGAGAAGACACAATAGAGGTAGAGGTCAATTTGTTAGAAATGCAAATGGCCTCACGAGACCTATCAACTATCACACTCTCTCTATGTGGTGGTTCACTCACTCCCTCAAAGTAGGTGCACTCAATCGCATGTATGGTGGAGTCACTCATCTCACTTAAGTGGTGGGGGTTGTGGCTCTCCTCACATGGGAATTGGGGCAACACATCACATATGGGGCTACTGGTGAAGTCACTCTCACTCTCAATATGGTGGCAAAAGTCACTCAAGTCATCATCGCCGTGGTCGAAGGAAAATCCCATGCTCAACCATCTCATCGCCGTCGTCATGGATGAAGGCCGAAGATGGCACATCATCACTCTCCTCTATGACCAAAGGGAAATTCCCATGCTTGATCATCTCGTTATCGTCACCGTGGATGAAGGCTGAAGATGGCACATCATCACGGTCGCCTCCTAAGATGGAGGCAAGCATCATCCTTGCTCGTCACTGTGTCGCTCGCCTCCAAAGCTTGGTACTTGATGGTCTCCATAGTCGTAGTCATCGCCGCACCATCATGTAAAAGAGTCGAAGTAGACTCGGCATCATCAATGCCACAAAGAGGGATGGCGGTGAAGTCGAACTTGGGAGCATCGTCTTGGAGCTCGTCGGGCTTGGACATCTTGGTGGTGCTATCTCATGCTTGTTCTCATGGAGCTTGGTCGTCGCAAAGTGAGCTTGGGGTGGAGAAGCCTTGGCCTTCATGAGTTCTTATTCCGCCTTGAGAGCACCAATGTAGTTGTCGTCGAGGGACTTGTAGTTCTCGAGGAAGATAGTCTTGGAGATGTCGTTATGCAATCCCATCATGAAGTGGAACTTCATCGAAATGGGGTCGTCCACGCCGACTCATCGCAAGGCAATCTTCATCTCCTTGAAGTACGCGTTGATGGACTTGTATCCTTGGATGGTGTTCTCCAATTGGTGTAGAAGTTGTTCCGTGTAGGTTGGAGGCACGAACTCTCGCCGCAAAGCTCTCTTCGTCTTGGGCCAACTCATGTCATAGTTCTCCGAATGTGTGTGAAGCCACCATGTGGACGCGTAGTCGTGGAAATTTCTTGTGGCGCACTTCACTTGCTCTTCGGAAGGGACTTGATGTAGCTTGAGGTAGTCGTCCATCAAGTGCTCCCACTCGAGATACTCCTCGGGTTCTAGAGTCCCATAGAAAGGAATCTCGTGGTCGATGTCGATGTCGTAGTAGCTCGTGGAAGTCGCGGACTTGAGCTTGGGAAGCTTCTCTTGAGCGTAGACTTGAGGTTCTTGTTGGCGAAGATGCCGTATGTTCGTAGGGAAGATGCCTTGAAGTCTCTTGGCGAAGAATGCCAAGGGAGATGGTGAAGTCGTTGATCGATTGTTGGTGTTGAGCTCTTGACCTTCACGTTCTTGTTGGTGATGGTGCTGATGCCGATGTGATCTTTTCGGAGATGGTAGTTCGGAAGCATGTACTCTTGAGCGTATTCTCGAAGATGAGGAAGATCGCTTGTAGGACTTGATGAGGGCTTTGATCTCCTCCATTTTAGCATGTATCTTGGCGTCAGTGGAGTTTTTCATGGCATCGAACTCATCATTGTTATTGTAGACCGAAGGTGAAATGCCTTGCCTATCCATCACAAGACTCGAGAAAATGTGAGTGGAGAAAGGAGAAGAACTGTACCAAATGTACCTTGACTGATGTTGAAGATGGATCAATGATCATTCAATGATGTAACAAGGAAATAGCACATTTGGTACCAATTCTTGTCGGTTTCTCACACCTACACAAGTAAAAGCTTATGGTGGAGCTCGGTGAGGATAGTGGCCCAAAAATTTGATGTAAAGTGTTAGCAAGAGTCCATAATGTTGAAAGAGATTCAAAAATTCGCAAGTGAAACAAGTAGACCAATAGAAATGAATGGCACACAAAAACGCACACACGGATAGATAAATGGGGTCGTGCAACCACTAGTAGAAAAAGGGTCAAACGTGAAGCACATTAGTGCCGGTTTGTATTTGAGCCGGCACTAATGTATACATTAGTGCTGGTTCCAACGGCTAGCCGGGCCTCTTTCATTAGTACCGGTTCGTGGCGAACCTTTAGCACCGGTTCGTGCCACGAACCGGTACTAATGAGAGTGGTGGCAGGATGTTGTCAGAATGGGGCCCCTCCAGCCCCTTTAGTATCGGTTCTTGGCACAAACCGGTACTAAAGGTCGTCCTACATAAACCCTTCGTCCACCCGAGCTCGCTCTGTTCTTCCCCTTTCCCCTCTCCTCTCTGTTCTTCCCCTCTTCTTCTCGATCTCATCACACATTTTGCCCAAAATTTGTCAAGATTTCAAGGCCCCCATCCATTCAAATGATCACAAAGGTTAGCAACTTTGTCCTTTCATCTCTCATTGCTAGATTAGCTCTTGCAATGCTTTATATAGTGATTAATTTGTGAGTTTAGTAATTTGGGAGGATATATATATATATGTGCTAGTATTTGATTTATATGCAATTTGAGGTCAAAAATAACACTTAGTTTGCATATGTAGGTGTGGTTTACTTAGTGCCTTCTAAATCTCCATCGTAGCCACCGTCGATCGCCCACACCGTCCTGTCGCCGGCACCACCTTGTGGTGAGCCTCTTGTTCATGAAATTTTATATAAAAATTGATGTTTGTTTGATTTGGATATATAGTTACTCGTATAATTAGCTTACCCGTATGTTGTTTGTTATACATATAGTGCCATGGTTTTGATATACGTCCCCGTCGGCCATAGTCCTTGTTATGATTCGGATGTGGTATGTATATTCTCTTTTAAAACTAGTTGCATTTCGTGTTTATGACAAATTATGCCCATGAAGTTGACATAGAAATTTTTTCTAGGAGGTATGTGAACCGGAAATTCCAACCGACCCTATTGCCAAGAGGTTAAATTTAGTTGAAAGAGAAAACGAGTACTTGAAAGAAAAATTGAAAAGAATTGAGGGGGAGAAGATGGAATTGGAGTTGCATGTTGCCGATGTCGTCGATGATCACAAGATGAAGATGGAGAAAATGCGCTTGAAGATTAGAAAGATTAGAAAATATGCCATCGATAGTGAGGCTTGGTATCATTATGCTGTTGGATCCATTGTTACCTTAGTTGCGATCTTGATCGTATTTGTTGTTGCATTTAAATGCTTTAGCTAGAGAGTTATTTGTTTGTTGCATTTAAGTGTTGTATGAACTTTATGTGTATGAACTTGTATTAATTTGGTCTATTCGGTGTTGTGTAATGAAGATGAGCCGGCAATGGATGTACGATGACCGATGCTCTCCCCAGTTCATTGAGGGCGTGCATACTTTTCTGCTTGCGGCTGAGGCAAACAAGCGGGCGGATGGTTTTATGCCTTGTCCATGTGCTCGCTGTAAGAACGGTCACAATTACACTACGTCAAGAACCATTCACGTCCACCTGTTTAAGTCCGGTTTCATGCCCCATTATAATGTTTGGACCAAGCACGGAGAAAGAGGGGTTATGATGGAAGACAATGAAGAAGAAGAGGACGACGACAGCTATGCTAGCCATGGGTTCCCTGAATACGATGATACAACAATGGGGGAAGAAGCTGAGCCGGTAATGCGGGAAGAAGCTGAGCCGGCAATGCGGGAAGAAGCTGAAGAAGAGGCATCAGATGAGCCCCTTGATGATCTAGGTCGGGCCATTGCCGATGCAAAGAGAAACTGCGCAAGTGGTTTGGAGAAGAAGAAGTTGCAGCGCATGTTAGAGGATCACAAAAAATTGTTGTACCCGAATTGCGTAGGTGACAAGAAAAAGTTGGGCACCACACTGGAATTGCTGCAATGGAAGGCAAAGAATGGTGTATCTGACAAGGGATTTGGAAAGTTGCTGGTAATGATAAAGGATATGCTTCCAAAGGACAACGAATTGCCCGAGAGTACGTACGAAGCAAAGAAGGTTGTCTGCCCTCTAGGGTTAGAGGTGCAGAAGATACATGAATGCCCTAATGATTGCATCCTCTACCGCGGTGAGTACGAGGATTTGAACGCTTGCCCGGTATGTGGTGCATTGCGCTATAAGATCAGCCGCGATGACCCTGGTGATGTCGAGGGCCGGCGCCCCAGGAAGAAGATTCCTAGCAAGGTGATGCGGTATGCTCCTATAATACCACAGTTGAAACGTTTGTTCCAAAACAAAGAGCATGCCAAGGCGATGCGATGGCACAGAGAAGACCGTAAGAAAGACGGAAAGTTGAGAGTACCCGCTGACGGGTCGAAGTGGAGAAAAATCGAAAGAAAGTATGGGAAGGAGTTTGCAGATGACACAAGGAGCGTATGGTTTGGTCTAAGCGCAGATGGCATTAATCCTTTTGGGGAGCAGAGCAGCAACCATAGCACCTGGCCTGTGACTCTATGTTTGTATAACCTTCCTCCTTGGTTGTGCATGAAGCGGAAGTTCATTATGATGCCAGTGCTCATCCAAGGCCCTAAGCAACCCGGCAACGACATTGATGTGTACCTAAGGCCATTAGTTGAAGAACTCTTACAACTGTGGAATGGAACAGGTGTACGTGCGTGGGATGAGCACATGGGGGAAGAATTTGACCTAAAGGCGTTGCTGTTCGTGACCATCAATGATTGGCCTGCTCTTAGTAACCTTTTAGGACAGACAAACAAGGGATACCGCGCATGCACGCACTGTTTGGACGATACCGACAGTATATATTTGGCTAATAAGAATGTGTACCTGGGACATCATCGATTTCTTCCGAGCAGGCATCCCGTAAGAAAGAAAGGCAAGCATTTCAAAGGTGAGGCGGATCACCGGACGAAGCCTCACCACCGTACTGGTGCTGATGTACATGATATGGTCAAGGATTTGAAGGTGGTCTTTGGAAAGGGTCCTGGTGGACAACCTGTTCCGAATGACGCTGACGGACACGCACCCATGTGGAAGAAGAAATCTATATTTTGGGACCTGCCCTATTGGAAAGACCTCGAGGTCCGCTCCGCAATCGACGTGATGCACGTGACGAAGAATCTTTGTGTGACCCTGCTTGGCTTCTTGGGCGTGTATGGGAAGACAAAAGATACACCTGAGGCACGGGAGGACCAGCAACGTATGCACGGAAAAGACGGCATACATCAGGGTCATGCAAGCTACGCTCTTACCAAAGAAGAGAAGGAAATCTTCTTTGAATGCCTGCTCAGTATTAAGGTACCGTCTGGCTTCTCGTCGAATATAAAGGGAATAATAAACATGGCAGAGAAAAAGTTCCAGAACCTAAAGTCTCATGACTGCCACGTGATTATGACGCAACTGCTTCTGTTTGCATTGAGGGGGCTTCTACCGGAAAATGTTCGATTAGCCATTGTGAAGCTATGTGCATTTCTCAATGCAATCTCTCAGAAGGTAATCGATCCAGAAATCATACCAAGGTTACAGAATGATTTGGTGCAATGTCTTGTCAGTTTCGAGTTGGTGTTCCCACCATCCTTCTTCAACATCATGACGCACGTCCTAGTTCACCTATGCGAAGAGATTAACATTTTGGGTCCTGTATTTCTACACAATATGTTCCCCTTTGAGAGGTTCATGGGAGTCTTAAAGAAATATGTTCATAACCGTGCTAGGCCAGAAGGAAGCATCTCCAAGGGCCGTCAAAATGAGGAGGTCATTGAGTTTTGTATTGACTTTATTCCTGACCTTAAGCCGATTGGTGTTCCTGAATCGCGGCATAAGGGCAAACTGGATGGAAAAGGCACGCTAGGAGGGGAACAAATAATATGTATGGACGGACATTCTCTCACTGAAGCACACTACACAGTTCTACAGAATTCTGCCTTGGTGGCTCCGTATATGGATGGACACAAGAATTTGCTACGCTCCAAACACCCGGAGCGGTCTGATGACTGGATTACACGTGAACAAACCAAGAGTTTCGCCAGCTGGTTGCAAGCACGTACCATGCATGACACCTCTATTGAAGATGACCTGTACTTGCTGTCCCAGTTACCATCTTCGAATATAATGACTTTCAAAGGGTACGAGATAAATGGTAATACATTTGACACGATCGCCCAAGATAAGAAGAGCACCAACCAAAACAGTGGTGTCCGCTTTGATGCAGAAACCAAGACGGGAAAGGAAACATATTATGGTTATATACAGGACATATGGGAACTTGACTATCGACGTGGTTTGAAGGTCCCTTTGTTTCGGTGCAAATGGGTCAATATGACACGAGGCGGGGTAACGGAAGACCCGCAGTACGGAATGACAATAGTGGATCTCAACAATCTTGCGTATGCAGATGAACCATTCGTCCTAGCCAATGATGTGGCACAGGTTTTCTATGTGAAGGACATGTCTACCAAGCCAAGAAAAAGAAAAGATAAGGAAGTGAATGCATCATACGATGAGCAAAAGCGGCACATAGTTCTTTCTGGGAAGAGGAACATCGTGGGAGTGGATGACAAGACAGACAAGTTAGAAGATTATGAAAAGTTTGATGAAATTGCTCCATTCACAGTGAATATTGACCCGAGCATCCCGTTAAATGATGAAGATTTTCCATGGCTACGACGCAAAGGGACACACGCGAAGAAAAAGTTTCACACCCAAAGATCTGGGATGTGATCGGCTTAACTATCATCACTTTCTTCTGTGTTTCACACCCATGAGGGAATCTCTGTAATAGTTAGGGTAGCTAGTTATGTGTTTTGGCATTTGAAACACGAAGAAATTTTATGTGCAAGCAAATTCTTTCATGCATTTACTGATTTTTTCAGCTAAATGCCCCTGAAATTGAAAAGCATTTCAAATGAACTCAGAAAAGGATGAAAGTTGGCACGGTATCATAATTTCACCCACATAGCATGTGCAAAAAAGTAGAGAGGGTTACCGCAAAAACTGGATGCCCTTCGTGTACAAAATGGACAATCTGTTTCGAAGTATCAGGGTTTCGGATGAAAACTCATCCGTTACAAAGACATTTCATTTTTTAAATAACTTAAGCATTACCAAATTGAATATAATGATAAAACACACTAATATTAAACATAAGAAAAAAGAATCACTGGAAAATGTATTTTTAAAGTTAAGTTATTCACAAACTAGTGGTTCACACAAATTTCAAATAATTCAAAATTTAAACTATTCAAATTTAAAAACTACCGGCACTAACTGAAAGTTTCTATAAACTATCAAAAATATTCACAAAGAAACTCTAAATACAGCAAAAAACAACTAAAAATAAATAAAACAAAATAAATAAAGCAGAAAAGAAAAAACTAAATGAAAAAAGCCCACCTACCGGGCCACAGCGGCCTGCATACGACTAGAAACCCAACCTGTTGTTGGGCCAGGATGCAGGCCCGCAAGCCCAATAGGCCCCATAGGGCAGAGTAGCAGAGGTAGGCCCAGAAGGCCTGCTTTAGAGAGGAGCTCGAGACAGCAGCGGCAGCGGGGCTTATAAGCAGGTGTGAGCGCCCTTCGGCTAGTACCGGTTGGAGCCCCTCACCTGGCAGCGCACATCCATTAGTACCGGGTCGTGGCACCAACCGGTACTAAGGGGGGGGGGCCTTTAGTACCGGTTGGAGCCACCACCCGGTACTAAAGGGGGTCGCTTCCTGCCGCTTGGGCTAGCCAAAACAGACCTTTAGTACCGGTTGGTGGCTCCAACCGGTACTAAAGGTGCCTTCTATATATACAACACTTCGAAAAATTTCATTCTCCCCGTCTGTTTCTTCCCGATCGATCGACGCCGCCCCCGTCCTACGCCGCCCCCGTCGCGCGCCGTTGCCGTCGCCGCCCCCATCCTTGTCACCGCCCTCATCCCCGTCGCCGCCCCTGTCCCCGTCGCCGCCCCCGTCGCCATCGTCGCCCTCGTCCCCGTCGCCGCCCCGGGCCCGTCCCCGTCGCGCCGTCCCTGCGTTGCCGCCCCGTCACGCCCCAGGCCGTCGCCTCGCCGTCGCCTCTAACCCCTCTCCGATCACTCGCCCCAGGTGGCCGCCGCCCCTCCCCGAGCCCATACACACACAAGCATGAACACACACACACGCGCACATTTCCTTAATTAATTTAGATTTTTGTATGTTTTTTATATAATGTTGTTTTTCTGTTTTTAATTATACGTATTTTGTATGTTTAATTAGTTTAGATTTTTCAGATTATTATTTTTTCACTAGTATATATGTATGAATGCATGTTAGATGGATATAATTAGTGTTTAATTAGTATGGAATTTTTTTATATAATGTTGTTTTTCTGTTTTTAATGGATGTATAGAAGTTGTTTTTTCTGTTTTTAGTGTTAGATGCTTAATTAGTATGAAATAGCATATAGAATTTTGACATATGCAATGATAGCATAATTAATGTTACATTTGCATATAGTATTTGTTGTCGACGATGCCCGGCCCGCATCCTCGCCGTCGACCCGTTCGCAACGACGTCCTACTTCAGAGGACCCATGTCCGGGACTAGGCTCCGCCGGGCTGGCACTGGGAGGTGCTACCTTCAGGGGTGCGACGCTTGGTGAGGAACCCGGCCCCGGGTCCCGTCGTCAACCCTCATCTCCTTTGGTGGCATTCGCGTGGGCCACTTTCGGTGCGGAGGGAGCCGGCCCCGCCGGAGGTGGTACGTCGCCGTGTCAGGGAGGAGGACGAGCACGTCCATCGCTACATGGCTGCTATGGATGCCAGGTTCTCCAATACCTGGCAGGTTCTTTGGGGAGATCACCCGAGCTATGATCCAGTGATGGTTCCTTCACTTTGGTTGTCCACCGCCTAGATTACTCTCTAGTATTCGATCTTTATTAGCTAGCTAGCTAGCTAGTGATGCATTCGATATATAATATTCGAGATGATTTATTCGAGATTATATATATTATTTGAGACGATGTATTCGAGATTATATCTATTATTCGAGATTATACTAAATTGTTTTATATTTCTTTTGGCATAGTTAAATAAAAGCTATGGCGGACAATACCGACAGAGAGAGAGAACATACCATGTTCGATATCATACGCGGGCCAGATGATGATCAGAATGAAGAAGATTTTGACGGCTCCGAATTTCTAAACAACACCGGAGAGGGTGATATGATATTCGATCGCGACGACCGAGAAGATGAAGTCATGAACTACGACGAAGAACATGTTGATCCTGAAACAACAAACACCGGCGAGGTATACATATTTATATAAGCAGGAATCTGGTGATCATCGCATGTTTTAAATGAGTTGAAGATATATTAACGAATCGATCTTTCTTGTTTCAGCCATTCGGATCGAGCAAATTTTCAGGCAAAAGGACGAAACGAGGCCCGAACAAAAAGTTGAAGGAGGGCATAAAGTACAATATCAAGGCATTCAAACCTAATGGCGAACCATTAGCGCCTAAGAAGATTGCGGACAAGTTCGTTCGTCAGTGCGGAGTTCTTGTGAATGACCAACTCCCGATCTCCCTTCAAGAATGGAGAAAGCCAGCAAATCCACGTCCAGATGTTACTTTTGTCGACGAGAATAAAAAAAACCTGCTTTGGGATACTCTCATGGAACATTTCATCCTACCAGATAATTTCATAGAAGCAGATGTGCGGAAAGTCAAGGACGCTGCTTTTAGGAAGATGGCGGTTGCATTCAAGAACCACAAGAGAATGATGTGGGAGAAGTACGCCAAGGGAGGAAGAAAGACTCCAGTATTCGAGGGGATACTAGAGAATCAAAGTGCTCATTGGGACGATTTCATGAAATTCAAGGATTAAGAATTAGCTAAGGAACGGTCGAGAATAAACAAGAAGAATGCCGAAAAAAGGATAAGTTCCATAAGCTGGGGCCAGGTGGCTACACGGTGGCAATGCCTAAGTGGGATAAGTCTGAGAAAGAGATGGAGGATGCAAGTGTCACTCCGGTTACTAAGAGCTGGCCCCCCAGGTGCAGGACTTGGTTCTATGCGCATGGGGGGGAGTTGGACCCCAAGACAGGCAATGTTTCGATGAAGGCATGTCTGAACGGAGCCGACGATGCGCTACTTGTTGCAATAGAAGAGGCTCGATCGGGGGTGTTCCAGCCCAACAGAGAGAACGACGAGCTTACGCGTGCCCTGGGAAATCCTGAACACCCGGGAAGAACACGAGGCAAGGGCGCTCTTCTGTGGTATCAGGGGTTTTTGGACTGGAACGCCGACTACAGAACCCGTGCGAGAAAGAAGATTGCGGAGGAGAAGAAGAGGAAGATGGAGGAGGAGCAGAGGAAGCGGGACTATGAACGCCTTCAAGGCCTAGAAGCAAGTCAAGAGGAATTGGGAGCTAAATTCCAACGGCAGCAGGAGCAGATCGACTCACTTAGCCAGCAAAGGGGGTCTCAGCATCTGCAGCAGCTAGCGGATGATCCAGCATTGGATACCACCGCCCCATCCATGCCGAGAAGTAGCGTGGGTTCCGCCCCGGGCGACATAGTAGTGCTGGATAGATACCCCATGGATGACATCACGGAGAACACTAACTGCGAGCTACACTTCAAAATGAAGAAGATATCCATGAAGGTGGCGGACGCTGTTGCTTTTTCAAATTCCCCCGAGGCAACCTTCCATTGCAACCCGATTCTAGCAGGCTATGCTCGTGTCTTGGTTGATGAGGTGGTGGACCCATATTCGGAGCTACAGCTTGACATTCCTGGAGGTGACGACGAGCACACATTGAGAGAGGCCATACATCGTGTCATCCTATGGAGAAAGGATTGCATCATCTTTCGAAGGCCACCGACACCACGTCACCCGACTCCTCATCGAAGTCCGCCACCGAGTCAGCAGACTCCCGCTCCTCCAAGTCCACCAACGCGTGAGGCCACTCCTCCTCCTCCAAGTCCGGCAAAGTGTCAGGCCACTCCTCCTCCAAGTCCGTCACAGCGTCAGACGTCCACTCCTCCTCCAAGTCCGGCACAACCTCAGGCCACTGCAAGTCCGGCACAGCTTCAGGCCACTCCTCCTCGTCCAACTCAGCCCCGTCAGCCATCTATGCCGCCTCAGCAATCGCAGAAGAGACACCCCGCAGCTATGGTGCGTAGCGGTACGAGTCGAGGTCATAGTATAGGAAGTACAGGAGGAGGCAAGCGATATAAATATGGTCCAAACCTCACTACTCCTCTTCCTGTGAGGGCTTACGACAGGACCGAGGAGCAAACCAATGCCATAGTGCAGGAAGAAGTCGACGCCCATTTTGGACCGAAACCGCCACAGCCGCCAAGGGAGAAAGTGCCTGTGGAAGTAGTTGACCACTTCATTCGTATGGCTCAACCACCAGCTCCTAAGCCTGTTGACTCAGACTATGAGCACCACATCAGGAAGTTACATCGACGACGTCTACAGAAGGAGGCGAGCTCGAGCTCGAGCAAACAACAAGCAGCTGTCAAAAAATGCGGGAAAACCGTTGCCCAGCTGGGAAAACAGGCGGCGCAATCGATCCCCTCGCTTGTTGTGCCGCCAACAACACGTGACAGTACGCGCGCCCAATATTATTGTGGCCAAACAGTTTATGTTCCCGAGGTGGGCGATGTGGTAATAACCCAGGAGCATATAATGCAGGCTGAAGAACTCAAGATCACTGTTGGACAACTCCTCGAGATCGAGGACATGCCTGGGATTACAGAGGAGGAAATAAAATGGAAATATGTCCGGGGCCAACCTTTGGTCGAGCCAGAAGATGTCAACAAGCTCCCAACGAGAATGTATGAATTGCATCAATGGTACATGGACATTACCAAGAGATCCAATCGAGAGTCCCTCATGGTGGATGTCAAGAAGGATGATTACTACCATGAGAAAGCTGTGGCCATTGATTATTCTGAACTGTTTCAGTTATACAATCAAGATGCACTCGACAAATCTATCGTCAGTTGCTATTGTCTGTAAGTGATTTCTTTCTGTAATTTAAGTCTCAAGCTAGCTGTAGTGATCCTTTTGATCAATCATTACCTGTAATTATCCTCACTATATTCTTTTCTATGGTATTATGCAGGATGAAGATGTATGAAATGAGAAAAGGTGGACGCTATGGCATTGGGTTCATTGACCCAAACACCGTTAATGAATACACATGGAAAATGAACAAGTATTATGAAAAGCAGGTAGAGGACAGCATGCTAGAGTTCTTGAAGCGCCTCAAATACAATGAAGATATACTACTTCCTTACAACTTCCAGTGAGTCACACTTTCTTGTACTACAAATTCTCTGTTTTTGCCTACTAGCTAGCTACATGTTTTTGCTTACATATTCCCGCTTAATTAAGACATGCAAACGTGTGTGCATGCAGATTTCACTGGATCTTGTGTATCATTAAAGTTGACGCCGGAACAGTTGAAATACTGGACTCGCTACTCAAAGCAAATAGTGACTATAACATCTTGTTTGGGATAGTCAACAGGTAATTTCAATCATTATTAACTATATATCTCAGCCTATTTAGTTCGTCATTTCATGATATGAACTATTTAATAACCCCTTTATTCATTTTCTTTGTCGGCGGGCAGGGCTTGGGCAAGGTTCATCAGCGTCACGGAAGGCGAATGGAAACCAAAGCTGAAATGGTTTCGATCCAATGTAAGTAATTAAGTAGTACTAGCTAGCTAGCTAGCTGCCATCTCTTTAATTATCATGCTTGATTAATTATTATCTGATCAAATTAAATTCCATTCTCGTAATAAAGGCCCTGAAGCAGGCGCAGGGGACTGATCTGTGTGCATTCTGCGTTTGCGAGAACATTCGCATGATGGCGTCCGAAAGGAGCAAATCTCAAAGACAGGAATGGGTACGCTTGTTAGAACACTATTCACAATTTTTACACCATTATCGATATCTAGTCACACAACTAATACACATGCGTATTGATCTCCTTCTTAACAGTTCACAGAGGTGCGGGACAAGCTCCTAGAAACGAAGCGCGTAGAAGCACTTCAAGAGCAAATAGCGGGGTTTTTGCTCGACCAGGTCATATTTCCGAAGGGAGAATACTATTACCCGCTACCGCCCTCATGAACCACTTCCAATTGTCATCATGCTCTGAAGGCACCAATTAGGCTAATGCCACTGGCTCCGAAGGCAACATGCATATGTAGGAGAAATTGTATATAGCTATACATGTGTGTATGTGTAAATTAATATGGTGGTTTGTGAGACATTGATGATATATATATATATATATATATATATATATATGATTGGTTCTACTAGAAATTCTATTTATATATATATATATGCATAACGTGTACAATGTGTAGTACCATAAAATACCAGCAAACGAAAAAGAATTAAAATGGAAAACACAAAATTAAATGAAAAAGAAATCATAAAATCAAAAACCCCACAACCATTTAGTACCGGTTGGTGTTACCAACCGGTACTAAAGGGCTCCCGGCCCCCGGAGCTGGCTCGTGCCACATGGATCCCCTTTAGCACCGGTTCGTGCTGAACTGGTACTAAAGGGGGGGGGGGCTTTAGTGCCGAAACTTTAGTGCCGGTTCCTAAACCGGCACTAAAGGGCCTTACGAACTAGTGCTATTGCCCGGTTCTGCACTAGTGAACCAAGGAATGAGCTAAAAATTTGGAATCCACGGAAAATGCTCTTGTTGCACAACTCTAGAGAAACGCTAGCACGATTGCTCAATAGGCGGATATGACACTTGTGCACAACGCATAGGAGACAAAAATGCAACGAATTCTATCACAAGTATGCCATATATGTATGATGTTTCGATGCTATGATCCAAGATGATCGGATATGACAATCTTATATGCAATGTGGTATGATTCTATGGCACTTGCTTACAAGCTTATTTGCTCTTCTCTTTTGCTTAAAAGCTTATTCTTTTTTGTTGTATGTGTATGGCCACAATGCGGAATGCACAAACCAAGATAGCGATTGGGTATATGCGGGAACAAACTTGAGGCATAAGAGATGCTATGATGATATCAATATGATATGGTATGTATGCAATGGGTGGTGTAGATCACTAATGTGCACAAGTAACATTGCCGGCAATACTCAAATGGTTAGTCTTGATAGGTAAGTAATGTTGTCGGTGTTCTGGGAACGGGGGTCCCCAGACTTGCCTGCCTACAGCCCGCGGCGTGGCTGAGCCTGCAGGCCGTACGACCCATCTTCACCTGCAAGCATCCAAGACCCTCGCGAGGGTCCAAGCCTTGCGAGGCGGACAATGCAAGACCTCCTCGGGAGTAGCCCAGCTAGGGAGGCTCACGAGGAGCGGATATATCAAGGCAGGGCAAACCTCACAAGACCCTCATGACGTGAGCCATGACGCATGGCACCAGGCGGGCGCCAGGCGGGCGCCAGAGCACGCAGCGTCCTTGTTTCCTCTTTGGTGCTAAGAAGGCAAGCACAGGCGAAGAGTACCGAGGCATTAGGCAAAGGTTGCTATATTGGTGCAACGAGACCAAGACCAGGAGGACGGCAAGACGAAGGTCATCGTGGAGCCCAAGACAGCGTCACCACCATAGCCTTTGGCAGGCCAAGACCACTTTTGTCAGGATAGCTTGTACTAGCTGCCCCCCTTCAAATTAGCCCGCCATTGTTGGCTCCGTTCCCGGTCGATATTTGGGAAGGGGACCAAGGCCTATATAAGTAGAGCTAGCCACCACCGGATAGAGGAAGAGAGAGAGAGGACGACTGTCGGTGTCAAAACCGGCGGATCTCGGGTAGGGGGTCCCGAACTATGCGTCTAGGCCAGATGGTAACAGGAGGCAAGGGACACGAAGTTTTACCCAGGTTCGGGCCCTCTTGATGGAGGTAAAACCCTACGTCCTGCTTGATTAATATTGATGATATGGGTAGTACAAGAGTAGATCTACCACGAGATCAGAGAGGCTAAACCCTAGAAGCTAGCCTATGGTATGATTGTTGTGTATGAATGTGTTGTCCTACGGACTAAAACCCTCCGGTTTATATAGACACCGGATCTGGTTAGGGTTACATAGAGTCAGTTACAATGGTAGGAGATCCACATATCCGTATCGCCAAGCTTGCCTTCCACGCCAAGGAAAGTCCCTCCCGGACACGGGACGAAGTCTTCAATCTTGTTTCTTCATAGTCCAGGAGTCCGGTTAAAGGTATAGTCCGGCCATCCGGACACCCCCTAATCCAGGACTCCCTCAGTAGCCCCTGAACCAGGCTTCAATGACGACGAGTCCGGCGCGCAGATTGTCTTCGGCATTACAAGGCGGGTTCCTCCTCCAAGTACTTCATAGAAGATTTTGAACACAAAGATAGTGTCCGGCTCTGCAAAATAAGTTTCCACATATTGCCATAGAGAGAATAATATTTACACAAATCTAATCTGCTGACATATTCCATAGTGCGACATCGCACCACGGCCAAGCCTTCATTCGAATCGTTTTATTGTCCCACCTCAGAGTGTTATGCGAGGCGGTTTCCTTGGCACGTCTTGTTAAAGCAGAGATCGTGTCCCCTTATTCTGGGATTCTCATCAATACGGGCGTGGGTAACCCAACCGCGCCATTGATTACGGTGCTTGGGAGATAAGCGAGTTTTACCAGGCTGGTGGGGACGCAAATCGCGTCCACCCATATAAGGGGATAAGGATCCACCTTTTCACTTACGCCTTCTTCCTCCTTTCCCTATCCATTTTCGCACACTCGGGCTCCAGCGCCCAAGTCCGCACTCCCCACCTCAACCTTCTCCAGCCATGTCCGGAGCGGGAGGCAAGTGGATGGTCTCCTCCATTACGGAGGGGCACATAAAAAAACTAAGGAAGGCCGGATACTTGTCTAACGACATTGTGCACCGGCTTCCCGAAGAGGGGCAGCTCATCCCCACCCCTATGCCCCAAGAGAGGGTGGTGTTTTTCCCCCATTTCCTCCGCGGACTGGGCTTCCCTCTCCATCCATTTGTCCGGGGGCTCATGTTCTACTATGGCCTGGATTTCCACGATCTGGCCCCGAATTTTGTCCTCAACATCTCGGCATTTATCATCGTGTGCGAGGCTTTCCTCCGCATCCGCCCCCATTTCGGCCTATGGCTCAAGACTTTCAATGTCAAGCCGAAGGTGGTGCGCGGCAATCAGGCGGAGTGCGGAGGCGCCATGGTGGGCAAGATCCCAACGTCTTATGGCTCGAGGGCTCCTTTGTGGAGACCCTGAAGGGGTGGCCATCGGGGTGGTTTTACATCACCGAGCCACGCGACCCTAAGTGGGTCGCAGCCCCCGAGTTCCGGTCCGGACCCCCAACGCGGCTCACGTCCTGGAAAGAGACGGGCCTGTCGTGGGGCAAAAAAGGAGAGCTGATCGGACTCCAAACATGCATCCAAACCCTGGTGGACAAGAAGCTCAAACTTGTCAATGTAGTCCAGGTTATGCTCATCCGCCGGATCCTCCCGTGTCAACAACGGGCTTTCACCCTGTGGGAGTTCAACCCGGCGCGGCACCGAACTCTGAGCAGGCTCTTCGACACGATGTACGAAGATGCGTGGAAGATGCTTTTCAAGGGCGCCGAGGCCCCCGCATCCACTACCGAGGATCGCGGATTCAGCACGCAGCGTCACGCTCATGCGGTAAGCTGTTTTTACCTTTACAGGGTATCATTTTTTCATAGTTTGACTCCATGCGGGATCTAAGCTCCCTTACCTTTGACAGGATTGGCAAGAGACGTCCGGATAGATCAACTGTCCGGCTCCTTTGCCCGAAGGCCCAGCGGACGCTCGTTTGGCGAAGCTGCTGGTTCCGGCACCCTATGTGGTGCCGGAGAAGAAGGCCTAGAAGAAGGCCACGGGGACTCGAAAGAGTGCCCGACGCCCGGAGGTGTCGGATTCGTCATCCGACAACTCCAAGACGCACTCCTCCCATGAAGATGAGGAGGAGGAAGAAGATACCTCACCCCCTCCAGCGGGGGAAGGGAAGAAAAGGAAGGCCGCCCCAACTAGGGAGGCCGAAGGGTCCAAGAAGGGGAGAACCCTTCCTCCAGACTACTCCACCAACGCCGACGACGGCGAAGAGGAGTGGCCGCCCAGGGCCAAGCCCCTGGCGAAATCGTAAGTATCCGGATACCAGAGTAACTCGTAGTATTCCTTTATTGCATAGCTTTCCCTTATGTCGAATATGATTATGCAGCCCACCCAAAGACCGGCTCGACGCGTCATCGAGCGGTTCATCGGACTCTTCAGATGTGAATTCGCTTCCGACGGCTTCCTCCCCCCGCCCTGCGGACGACGCCGAAGTGCTGTCCCCACAGGTTCCAAGCCAGGAGGAGGTGGTCCTGGAGGCGCCACAAGGCGACCTCCCAGACTCCAGGAGTAAAGGGGATAAAACCCCCAGGGCTCCAAGTCCGGCTCTAGGCCGGACACCGCTCCGGAACCTTCAAAGGTTCCAGAGTCCGGCGGGCGACCTCTTCCAAGAGGAGCAAGCCCTCCGTGCCGGTGACCCCCGTCCAACTGGAGGCGCCGGACAGTCTGTTGGAGGCGCTCGATGAGGAGCACCGCACCATTATGAGTGCGGTGGTCCAGAAGGTTCAGTCCGCTAAGAATGGACTGACTGAAGCTTGTGCTAGCCTTTTAACAGGCTTTGAGGTGAGTAAAGAATGTGTAAATAATATTATCGCATAGACAGTAGCCCATGATGCTCTGTTTGTCGTTCGGGAAGAAAAGCCGAATAGAGGATCAAATAAAATTCGCAGGAGTCTAACAAAAAGGAGTCAATATGCGTATGCAGGCTTCTTTGCTGGCGTCCGCCGCACTGACTGCGGAAGTGGACACGCTAAAGCAGAACCTCGAGCAGTCCGAGCAAGAGCTCGGGCATGCCAAGAAGCAGCTCGAGGACGAGGAAGGTAAGAAATACCTTGTTTAAATATCTATATATATATATAAGTGCAATTGCAAAAAATGACAGGATTATCGTGGCTATTGTAGGGTCCATGTCTGAGGTGGCGACCCTAAAGCAAGCGCTGCTCGAGGCCGAGAAGAGGGCGGCCATGGAGCGCACCGAGCGGGAGAAGTATGAGGCCGAGGTTGGCAAGGTGCGGCAAGAGCTCCAGGCTCTCATGGAAAAACATGAGAGTTTGGAGCTTCACTCAAGGACACGAGCGTCCGAGCTCGCGGTGGCTATTGAAATTGCCAAGTCTGCCAAGGCCGAATCCTAGAAGACCCTCCAGGAGTTGGATGAGGTGAAAAAGATAGCGGCGGGTAAGGCATTATTTATGCAAAGCAAACACATAAACATGAGTTACTTGTTACTTACCCAAATCCGGAGCTCTCTAGGAGCATTCGCAGATCTTCCCCGGAGAGTGTCCGATGCTGCCGCATTCTATCGAGCTGAGGAGGGCAGCTCGACAAAGAAGGTGTTCTGGTCTCAGTATGCTGAGGCCGGACACCCCATGCCCCTGAGCGACCAGCTGAAGCAACTAGTCGAGCTCCACAAGGCGGCTGAACAGGCCATGAAGGGCCTCATAGTTCGGCTGTGGCCTGGAGAGGCTTTGCCTAGGAGCTATTTCGGGCTGGTGCGGCGGCTGGTGGGGGCCTGTCCAAGGCTCGACGTCATCAAGTGCTCCGTCTGCATTGAAGGTGCCAGTAGGGCCCTTGCCCGTGCTAAGGTGCACTGGGGCAAGCTGGATGCTGAGAAGCTTGTGAAGGACGGGCCACCGCCGAGGAAGGAGCATCGCAAGCTCAAGAATTATTATAAGGATGTTCTGAAGGGTGCCTGCCTTATGGCGGATGAATGTTCCAGGGATGTAATTTTTGAGTAAAACTCGCCCATTTTGTCCTGTGCGCTGAAAACTTGTTCATATGCGCTTAAGCAATGCTGTTAGAATTTAAAATATTACCTTCTGTGCGGCTGTTTATCAATTCTGAGAGATGGTGAGTCGTTGGCTTCTGCCCCCGTGCCGCTAGTGCCAGGGTGTTCGGGGATAAACCTGAGCGCTCTTTTTCCCATGTTTGGGTCCTTCAAGGGAGGCGCTCAGCACAACGAACAAGGCAATCGAACTATAATGCTTGAACACTCTCACTTAGCCATAGAGTTCTATAATTTTAAATTTTGGCGAAGCCCCTGGTATTCAGAAGACCGAGTTCGGGGCACTATCCACGCCTTGGCCGGACGGAGCCGACTCCTCGCCCAAAGCGGCATAAGTCTTTAGGGACTCGAAAAATCTCTCGAACAGCGACCAGCTCTCGCTTCATCATGACAGTCAGTTTTAGCTTTCTCTACCGAGGTGCTCAACCCAGCTCAACTGGGGCACAATCGCAGTAGTTCTCCTAGTGCTACCTTAGCCGATATAGCGGAACGTAAGGCACCAAAACATAGGAGCCGGGCAAACCCAACTATTGACCCAAGACATGATTCGGAGCCGATGCATATAATGCTATAAGTTCGGGGTGCCGCACTTGTTAAAGTGTTCGGACTTCTCACACCATATTGAGGGGTACTAAAGCCCCTGGCGTATTTTGGCCGTACCAAAGTGTACGGGTGCAACATGTCGTTAAGGAACACATATTTGTAAAAAAAGTGTAATGCAAAATAGACAAAAGCTATGCATTGTTTATTAAAAAGGGGCTGCGATCAAAGGAGAATGATACAAATAATGCGATAAGCAAAAGGTTGGACTATTTAACATGCCCGTTCCAGGGGCAGGCTGCGGAATGATATGCGAAACAGGTATACTGCTCATGATAGAGACCACGTGGAAGTTCCGTAATGCGGCATGGCTTGTCTGCTTCCCAGGTTCTTGCATCGTTTGTGCGGCAATTGAACTGCCGAACAGGCCTTCCGAAGAATAGAGTCCTGAAAGTAAGATAAAATTAAAAAATCGGTAGCCCCTAGTGCGGTTTAAGCCGTGTTTCGGGCGTGCCGTGATGGTGCCCCTCCCCCTGTACCCATGGTATTTCTAGAGCGTAGTTATGTACGTGAAGCACTGGTGTTGCATTTTTGCGAGGGCTGGGGTTGGGGCCGCATTGCTATGCCTGCTCGGAACGTGCCAGGCGGTCTTGTTGTAGGTTACTCCGGGCGCGCTTGACGGTGTCCGGACATTTAATGACCGGACTGGAGAATTGCCTGGAGAGGCTGCTTTGTGCTTCCGCTGCAAGGGCCGCCGTGTGCTCCTCCGTTCGGAGGGAGCATTCGGTGTTTCCATTGACCGTAATTACTCCTCGAGGGCCTGGCATCTTGAGCTTAAGGTATGCATAGTGCGGTACCGCATTGAACTTGGCAAATGCGGTTCGCCCGAGCAGTGTGTGATAGCCACTGCGGAATGGGACTATGTCGAAGATTAACTCCTCGCTTTGGAAATTATCCGGAGATCCGAAGACCACTTCAAGTGTGACTGAGCCTATACAGTTGGCCTCTACACCTGGTATTACACCTCTAAAGGTCGTTTTGGTGGGCTTAATCCTCGAGGGATCTATGCCCATTTTCCGCACTGTATCCTAGTAAAGCAGGTTCAGGCTGCCGCCGCCGTCCATAAGGACTCTAGTGAGATGAAATCCATCAATAATTGGGTCTAAAAGCAATGCGGCGAATCCACCATGACGGGTGCTAGTGGGATGGTCCCTTCGATCAAAGGTGATCGGGCAGGAGGACCATGGGTTGAACTTTGGGGCGACTGGCTCTACCGCGTATACGTCCCATAACGCGCGCTTCCGCTCCCTCTTGGGGATGTGGGTTGCGTATATCATGTTCACCGTCCGCACTTGTGGGGGAAAACAACCCTTCTGTCCACTGTTGTTTGGCGGCCGGGGCTCTTCATCGTCATTGCTATGCAGCCCCTTGTCTTTATTTTCGGCATTTAACTTGCCTGCCTGCTTGAACACCCAACAATCCCTGTTGGTGTGATTGGCCGGCTTTTCGGGGGTGCCATGTATTTGGCACAAGCGGTCGAGTATTCGGTCCAAACTGGACGGGCCCCTAGGATTTCTGTTGAATGGCTTTTTCCGCTGACCGGATTTATAGCCTCTGAATCCGGCGTTAACTGCCGTATCCTCAGCATTGTCGCCGTTAATGCGGCGCTTCTGCTTGTTACAACGCGACCTACCACTACTGTCCCTGGTATCCGAATTACCAGGGTTCTTGGTTATATTGTTGCTACGAGCAAGCCAGCTGTCTTCTCCCGCACAAAAGCGGATCATGAGTGTCGTGAGTGCTGCCATAGATTTCGGCTTTTCCTGTCCAAGGTGCCGGGCAAGCCACTCGTCGCGGATGTTGTGCTTGAAGGCTGCTAGGGCCTCTGCGTCGCACTATTTGATTTTTCTTTGTTAGGAACCGTGTCCAGAATTGCCTGGCCGATTCCTCTGGCTGCTGAATTACGTGGCTTAGGTTATCGGCGTCTGGTGGTCGCACATAAGTGCCCTGGAAGTTGTCGAGGAATGCGGCTTCCAGGTCCTCCCAACAACTGATTGATCCTGTTGGCAAGCTGTTAAGCCAATGCCGAGCTGGTCCTTTAAGCTTGAGTGGGAGGTATTTGATGGCGTGGAGATCATCGCCGCGGGCCATGTGGATATGAAGGAGATAATCCTCGATCCATATCGCAGGATCTGTTGTGCCATCATATGATTCGATGTTTACGGGTTTGAAACCCTCGGGGATTTGATGATCCATTACTTCATCTGTGAAGCATAGTGGGTGTGCGGCGCCTCTGTACTGGGCTATATCATGACGTAGCTCCAATGAGCTTTGTCTACTGTGTTCGTCCCTACCGGATTTGTGTCCGGCGTGACATTATCGTCTCAAGTCGTGGGGCGCCCACATGATCCGTAGATCGATCTTGTTTACCTTGCCTTGTCCTCCAACATATCTCGCAGGTCTGGTGCGTTTTCTAGTCCCTTGGTACGGGGTGCAGCTTGAGTGGAGGGCCGAGGGGCCTCTCTGTCACGGCCACGGGGTGGCTGGTCGGCCATATCTGGTGATGTAGGTTTAAGTGCTTCCTCCTCTAATCGGGGTAGCAACCTGCGCTTTGGGTAGCTCTTGGAGGGGCGTTCGAGTTTATGCTCTTCGGCCGCAAGGACTTCAGTCCATCTGTCGACTAGCAAATCTTGATCAGCTCTAAGCTGTTGCTGTTTTTTCTTGAGGCTTCTTGCCATGGCCATAAGCCTGCGTTGAAAACGCTCTTGCTCGACTGGATCCTCTGGCACGACAATTCGTCGTCGTCGAGGCTTGCCTCGTCTTCGGAGGGAGGCATATAATTATCGTCCTCGACCTCTCTGTCTGCCGCTCTCTCATGAGGGATGGCTTCTCCATCCTCCTGTGCTGAATCTTGCTGGAGGGGGTTTTCTTCGGCACTCTCCGGAGTATCATTATCTCCCGTGCTGGAATCGTCGCATTTGCTTTGGCGGGATTTTGAGCGGTGCCGCTGACGCCGGCGCTTAGGCTGTTTCTTTGAGGGGTCATCCTCCGCTGTTCCATCGCCATCTCCTTCTTTTGGGGTGTCCACCATGTATATGTCATATGACGAGGTGGCTTTCCAGGTCCCAATAGGCGCTGGTTCTTCATCGTCTCCTGCAGCGGCGTCCATACCGTCGATGTCTTCGAAGTCAAAGTCGAGCATGTCGGTTAAATCGTTGATAGTGGCTACAAAGTGGGTGGTGGGTGGGCTTTGAATTTCTTCATCCTCCGTATCCCAACCTTGCTGACCGTAGTTCAGCCAGGGCTCTCCTGATAAAGAGAGAGACTTTAGTGTCTTCAGAATATCACCGAAAGGCGAGTGCTGAACGATATCCGCGGCAGTAAACTCTATGATCGGCTCCCAATCGGATTCGATCGGCAGGGGCGCGGAGGGTTCGGAGTGCAGAGAGGAGTCCGACTCCTTGGAGTCACGAGCCTCACAGAGTGCGGGGCTGGTGTTCGGCTCGATCGCCGTTGGGATCGCAGCCCCCAAGGTGGCGTCCAACCATCCATCCTCGATCGGTGCAGTTGGCTCTGAATTAAGGGTCGAAGCCGATGCGGGTGTGGCCTCCAGGGCACTGTTCGGCGGCAGAGCCAGATCATGCTCGTCGTGACAGTGCGGCGCGCTCGGCAGTGGCTCGAATCCGTCTAGGATCAAGTCCGCACGGTTGTCAGCCGTGTAGTTTAAACTTCCAAATCTGACCTGATGGCCAGGGGCATAGCTTTCGATCTGCTCCAGATGGCCAAGTGAATTGGCCCGCAGTGCGAAGCCGCTGAAGACGAAGATCTGTCCGGGGAGGAAGGTCTCACCCTGGACTGCATTGCTATTGATGATAGTAGGAGCCATCAAGCCTGACGGCGACGACACAGAGGAACTCTCAATGAAAGCACCAATGTCGGTGTCAAAACCGGTGGATCTCGGGTAGGGGGTCCCGAACTGTGCGTCTAGGCCGGATGGTAACAGGAGGCAAGGGACACGAAGTTTTACCCAGGTTCGGGCCCTCTTGATGGAGGTAAAACCCTACGTCCTGCTTGATTAATATTGATGATATGGGTAGTACAAGAGTAGATCTACCACGAGATCAGAGAGGCTAAACCCTAGAAGCTAGCCTATGGTATAATTGTTGTGTATGAATGTGTTGTCCTACGGACTAAAACCCTCCAGTTTATATAGACACCGGATAGGGTTAGGGTTACATAGAGTCGGTTACAATGGTAGGAGATCCACATATCCGTATCGCCAAGCTTGCCTTCCACACCAAGGAAAGTCCCTCCCAGACATGGGACGAAGTCTTCAATCTTGTATCTTCATAGTCCAGGAGTCCGGCTAAAGGTATAGTCTGGCCATCCGGACACCCCCTAATCCAGGACTCCCTCAACGACAAAGAGGACCGGAGAGAGGACCGGATCTAGGATCGGAGAGGGACGGATCATTCAGACCACCCACACACACACAAGCTCACCGAGCTCAAGAACACCTCAAATACGGCCTATTAACGATGGCCCGTTATGGTCGGCCCATGAACGGACAATTCCAACTCTAGCCTGTTTACGGCCATAATGCGGCCTGTTATTGGCCCATGTTTGTCCAATCGATCATACTGCCCGTATAAGGCCCATTGATGATACGGCCAATAGAAGGCCCATTGTTTCTATGGCCCGTAGAAGGCCCACTGTTTCTACGACCCGTAGAAGGCCCACTGTTTCTACGGCCGGTAGGAGGCCCAGTGTCACTACGGTAAATATTAGCCCATGGTTATTGTGGCCTAGTTAAAAAAATAGGTTATTGCAGCCACTAGCAAACCGCGGAAAAAGAACTGCAATGACTACAAGCAAAGAAATAAACAAGACAACAAGGAAATAAATAATAAAGCAACTTACGCTAGGCTATCACGGCTATCACACATATTACATCCACTAGGCATCAAAGTTCGCCACCAGTGCAAATAAACGCGCCGACAAAAGAATATACAAAACTGAGAGCACTTCAGAAGGCACTAGGCCTAGCCAGGTCGCCCCCAAACAGCTGAAGAAGCTGAGTAGACCTCAGTTGTGTCAATGATAGATGCATCAACACTAGATTTAAGGCATGATGGTGCGCACAACAGTCCTCTGACATCTTCATTGCATCTTTGACTTCAAGTCAAAGCTGAGCTGAAGCAAGCCTTTCCACTTTAAGTTGAGACTGAAGAAGTCGAACTGATTGAGGCAGCGACTGCACAGAGGTTGTCTCACACCTGCTGGTGAGTAGCTTCAACTCACTGTCTTCATCAAGACAGGAGCTTGGGGTCATCTCGCTGTCCTCAAGATGGTTTGGCTCACTATCTTCCCTAAAGTTCTGCCTGGCGTAAGAGATACGATTCTGAAAGAGAAACAAGGAGACACATAACATGTTTCAAAATTATATAAGCAAATAAATGGATCTGTTCTGCATAAGGAACATGTTTTTACAACTACAATTTGAAACTGGTAGTTGTTGCAAATATCCAATCAGATGTAAACAGCAAAGCAAACAGCATTGGAGGAAATGATTCCTATCCAAATCTATACTAGAACAAAGTTTGAAGGCTTGAGAAGGATGAACTTACATTACATGTTAACACGGGCTGGACAAAACCCTTCTCCATGTTGATGGAAGGATAATTCAATAAATTCCCCAAAGAAAATTCTTTATAAGCGTTGCCATTTTTCTACATTTTGCAAATAGTAAATATATATCAAATAATATTGGAAGGAACATAGGATAATGAAGCTCAGGTGCAGACTGATGATATATAATCAAATAGCAATTAATTAAGTACATTGTTACAAGCAAAAGGGAGAGAGGTACTGACAAGAGAAATGCAGAGCCCATTATTGTTTTGAGATCATCTGATCCTTTGAGCAAGGAGATTCATTTGAAATTAGTTTTCATACAAGAGAGAAGGTAATACACAAGTAGAAATTTAGGAGTTCAAATTTTGAATTGATTTCATAGACAGTACCTGACGCTGGGCTCCCAGCAGTTCTAATAGGGGTTTGTCCACTGGAGTAGGGGTAAAGTGTGGTACAGTTGGGCCTGTGTTTTCTGTGGCTGCTGATCTATCAGATTTAACAGGTATCACTACCTTTTCCAAATACCTAGTTTGTACTCCTTGAGGATCTGCACTCACCCTCTTTGTTTTGGACATCTATTACGAAAGAACAACATTTGACTGGAAAAACATAGTGTGACGACGCATGGAATAGGTACAGAAAATGGATAGGTATGGCATATACTCATATATGATGCTTAAAGTAAGTAGACGGTGTAACAAAGTAGAAGTAATACAAGAGGTCGGATGCAAAATATGTGCGACCAATACAACTTTGCAAAGTTAGAGCAAGCACCTTGATGGGTGAATAATATAGGCCATCCTCCACCATGCCAAGTTTGTTAGCCAGTGGATCGTTCCACAATATTCCTCTCATGCGCCCATTCTCATATTCATTTTGATAATGCTCAATATCTGACATGCATGAAAACATAAAAACAAGTGAGATTTTCTTTGTAATGCAGAAGTGATTCTAATCCAATACTGCCTCCCTATAAACCCCTTTGTGCTATCTCTGCAATTCCTTTAAAAGATGTCATGCATGATGTAATTTGTTGTGTGCATTAATATAATGTGGCCTACTACTCAAAATATGAGAGCTCCGGAAGTGATGACACTTCGCAGATGATAGCTTCAACATATAGTAAAGAAGAACAAGTCGACCTGACCCGACAGATTCAAAATATACTAAGGGAGAACAACTCGACATGACCAGTCGACCGCAAGAGAAGAGTACCATCTTAAAGAAGAGCAGAAGAGCAAGCAGATTGAAGATGTTACAAGTCTTCGGATACAATGTCGGTTGGCCACCCATGATGAACCGGAGCGCACAGAGAAATACTATTCTTTCCGGTCTCTCCATATGTGGCTCACATGCATTTCGAAACTAAAGTAGAAACATTTAGCTAACCAATTAAACAACTCTCAGTTTTACTAATATCAGCAATAATATCAGATATGAATTTGTACAACTTAGCTTGTTTAGCTCGATGGGTGGAGCAGTGCTAGTACGACACGAACCACGTAGGCTGATTGTGGTCATCATAAAATGGGGAAAACATAAGCATGATGAGTACAGTGTTGACCATGGCAGTGGGATGGAAGGTCTGAAGCTGCAAACCGCGCAAAGGGTAGTTAGCAACCAATGTTTGCTTTGAGATAACAACTAAGATTTGGTATGGACAAGAACATATGGTCAACAAGTGACAAAGAAATGCAATTATGATGTCTCTCTATATGTCCCGACATGCATTTGGAAACTCAAGTGGGACCTTTAACTAACCAATTAAATGTGTCGGTTAACTAATATCAGTATCATATCACAATCATATTTGTACAACTAAGCTTTCAAATTCTGAGTGTTGTGTTGTTTAGCTTGAAGGGTGGAGTAATGCTAGTACGACAGAAAGCACCTACGCAGATCATAGTAGAGTACTCCCTCTGTTCAGAATTACTTGTCGCAGAAATGAATGTATCTAGACGTATTTTAGTTCTAGATACATCCATTTACAAGATAAGTAATTCTGAACGGAGGGAGTAGATAAAAGGGGAAAACCCTTAGCATCAAGAGAAAAATCAGGAAAGTGGAACTAGATGGACCAGTGGGTGGCGCACATGCTCTTTGAAACGAATATAGGAACATTAGGTGACCAATTAAACATTCTCTATTTTAGTGATATGAGCATCATATCAGATTCGTATTTCAACACGTAAGCTTTGGGTTGAGGTCTTGAGGAGCAGTGCTAGCACGACACGAAGCACCTACGATGATGGTAATGAATATAAAGGGGGGAAACCATAAGCTTTACGAGTATAGTGCCCGTGCCATGGCGGATCTTTGAAACGAATATAGGAACATTAGGTGACCAATTTTTGCTTTCAACTAGCCACTATGATTTGGTACGGATAAGAAAAGTACAGTAAACAAACTACGATCTATTTTCCGGGTGAGATCAATAACTTAAGTACATATGGAAGAGTACCACCTCTCTTGCGACGCCGTGTAGGCCTATGCTGATACGTTGAGGGTGTTGTGGGTGCGATGGCTATCGGCGGCGGGGAAGAAGACTTTAGACGGCAGACGGCCGGGTCGGGGGATATATCCTGTTGCTGTGGACGAGGCGGTCGTAGGAGCGGCAACGGCAAGGTGGACGACGGAGCCGATGAAGCGAGAGGAGGCGATGAAAGGATCCTGGTCCAGTGTCGTGGATGACAGACGTCCATCTCTTGCAGTGAACGACGGGGTAGGGGTAGCGGCTCCGGCAAGGTGGAGGATGGGGTGGCAGGCGGAGGAGGCTGGCCGCAGTGCGGAGGTTGTCGTGCCGCCAAGGTGTATGAATGGGGAAATGGAGGGGAGGGGGGATCTCAAACTTTGGGACGCGCTTCTCTGAAATGGGGGAAGTTATGAACTGATCCCCCATTTAAAATTTCGGACATCGCGTCGGTTGGGGATAGGATGGTAATCTCGCATCTCCCAAATATTTGCCGGTAACTATTTCGGGCGAGGAGAGGGTGTTTTGCCGCCCACGGTTGGCGCCCACGGTGTATGAACGGGGCTGACAGGTAGGGTGGTTGTGTCACGTCTGATGAAAGTTACACAACTGCCCCTATTTAAAATATTAGCCTACATCGATTTCGGACGAGGAGAGTTTGTTTTGCCGCCCACCGTGTATGAATGGGGAAATGGAGGAAGAGACACATGTCTTTCGGACGAGCTTGAATCAAATGTGTTTTGCCGCCCATGTTTGGCACCCATCGTGTCTGAATGGGCTCAGAGGCCGTCGTGTCACGTCTGATTGAAGTTACTAGTCTACCCCAATCGACAGCAGTGTAAATCCGGTCGATAAGGATGTCAAGTGTCAGGGGTAGACAGTAATTTCCATCTCGCAAACACTTGCTTCGGGCAGCCCACAAATTATAGTGGGTGTTTAGCCGCTTCATTCAAAACTTGGGAGAATTAGCATTCACGTTTGCCCTGGGACCTGGCAAACTAAATTCAAATCCAATTTGTATTCGATTACGAATATCCATAGATAATTATATGTTTTGTTATTTATTTCTTGAAAACCACAACAAAGATTTATTCCACCTTTATATATGATTATGATTTAGAAATGTCGTGATCTTTGAATTCAGTAGGTTGGATACACTCTGAGTCAAACAGTTATTTCATCCAATACAATATGCTCACACGAAAAACAGTTCACCTTATGTCAATCATACAAGTACTGAGGATTACCTCGCCTAAAAAATTCGGATCATTACAACACATGGACAACATAGGGGGTCTTGCAACATAATCCATTCATAGACATGACACAACATGCATGTACAATAATCTAATGACAATTTCAACCGGTATGTAAAGAAGAACGGGGATTACCTTGGGCTTCAGATAGCAAAAACAGCAGGACCTCCTCCGTCTTCAAATGGAACATTCTTACTTCCTCCAATTCTTGGGTTGCTTGCATAATGCGTGCCGCTAATTCCGTAATTTCTAGCCTCAAGATAAAGATTACCTCATTCATGGCAGCCACACCATCTCTTTCTGCCTCTAGTAGAGCCTCAAGCACTATAATATCTGTGCTCAGACTGCTCTCCGGCGGTGTTGCCTCTGAACTGCTACCATCTGGTAACATGGATGGCGCATTGCTTCCACAAATAGATTCTGGGGTTGTACATTGTGTCCTAGTGTGAACGGCATCCTGAAAGGTTTCCGCTGGACATCAGTAAGAGATAGTTATTGTATGATCTAGGTAGTAAGCTTACATGGTAAACGATGGGTGAATTATTGCTGAGCATGGCAAACTATATTTAAATGGTTCGAAGTAGCATCAGCCGAAAAGAAATTAAAATGGTAAGATGAAACTAGGGATGTAAGTGGGAAATAAACGACATCCGCCAGTCCCATCTAGTTAGTTTTTGCTACCTCCCTAGTTCATTTTCCTCAAAAAACAAACTCTTTTGAACTATCATACCACTAGTGGACTTTAATCAGGATTAAACAGGACCTAGTTGACATCCCTAGTTGAGAGGGAGTGTACAACCGCTATATTTAAGTTGCCAAGGCATCTAAGCAGTTGAAATAATCTGAGAAAGCACTTAACAATGTGGCCTCATATAAACTACGAAGACAGTCTTGTGATGAAGTTAAGAGGAAAAGTTATGGACTAAATGAAATAGGCATGCATTTCTTTACGATAGTACAACAGGCACTGCTGACATATTGGCCAACACAGGTATAGAGTAACAACAAATAAGCATTCGAATCAAGCAATACAGCGAAGCAGACAACTGAACTATTTGTAATTCGGTAGGATTACACGTTGAGGGCACAAGCCAAGAAAGCAGCCCACTCGCATTACGTTTCACATGTACTAAAACACACTGGCTTACCATATGTTGTTGTGAAGCCTAGCTGCTGTTGCAATGTTCTTTGAAGATATCGTCAGCATCCCGTGGTTGCAAATCTAGTTGTTGTAGTTTATTCTGCACCATCTATTTAGGTAAAATTAATTTTAATCGCATGCACTGGTCCGAATTGATCATCAATGGTTCATCTAAACTAATGAAAGAAGGGTGTGTGCATACACGACAATATATCTGCTTCCCTCTATTTTTATGCTTGTTCGAGGTGCCAGCCCCAAAAGAACAAATATTTTGCTTGATGGGATTGGAAGCTCCATAATTAATAGAAGCATCAAATTAGTCATGCAACTTGGGAAGATCAAGAATACACAAACAAGTAACGAACAGAGGCTCGGAGCAGTGATGTAATAGCTAGCATCAGAAAATGTAGGGTAAAACAAACAAAAAGCAGCGGAACCACATGCTAGTTTGCTGATGTGTAATTAAGCATAGAGAACATTAAGCAGTCTGATGGAACCAACAAGTGGCATCAGAACAAAACTAAAGCATATTAACTATATGTGCACTGGTATGTAATTTGGCACATGTAACATGTTCACTGCCAGAAGTATGGCCCTACAAGTGCAAGCAGAATAACGTGTCTCATGAAAAACTAAATGATGCCCTGAAGAAATTCAAAGGTGCGGTGCTTATGCTAGGAAAGTGAACGTAGGCACTGGCCGTTGGATAATAGTACCTGATTCTCGGCGGCGTATGGGTATCGTTGTCATACTTGATAGCTAAGGATCGTCGATGGTGCTCGTGTTGCGGTTGAGTTTGGGCCGGCTGTCGCCACCGCTGAAGCGACTCCGGTGCTACAGTTGCGGCGCCTGTCGACATACAAGAAAGCTCATCTGTGGTAAGTGAACAGTTGCACGATAAAGAGAAAAACCGAAGGAGTACAAATCGAAATAACCTGATGAGGCTGCGGCGTCGGTGAAGTAGGGCCGGTTGAGTTGAATATGGCGTCCGTGGAGCGGGTCCGGTGCAGTGGACGAAGGCTTCGGCGGGCGCGTTGTACAATGCTTTCGGTGAGGCGGATCTGTTGCGACGGACGAGGGCTTGTATGAAGGGCTAGCGAAGGGGCGGACGAGGGAGTCAGTGAAGGGCCTACGCTATGGTGGACGAGGGTGCTGGTTAAGAAGATCCGGTGCGGTGGACCATGATGGAGGTCAAGGAGATCTGGAGCGGTGGACAAGCCAGTTGCTGAAGCGGCTCCGGTGAAGTGGTGAGTTGGCAGTTGGGGGTTTCAAGGTGTGAAGGTAGATCCGGCGGGGTGTGAGGTCCACCGCTGTGGCGGAGGACTAGATTCGGCGGCTTGCCGTGGTTGGGGGTCAGGGAGGGGAAGCGGAGGGGCTCTGGGGAAGAATGTTGGGGGCAAAGAGGGGAAAATAATGGAGTTACCAAAGCAGCCCTTTTCCGTTCATGTGACAGGGGTAAAACAAGAATATCGCAGGGCTAAACTTTCGGGTGCGTGATATTTCAATGTGAGCGGGAAGTTTGAAAGCTTTTGGCGCCTAAAATTATAAGTATTCTGCTCTCGTACGACCGACTATGATATCTTGGCCAACAATTTGTTTGTTTTGCACGCAAAAAATGTGCAAGTTTTGAAAATAAATGTCTCCAACTCGAAACTTAGATTGTCCATTCAATTCAAATATGGATCATTGAGCTACTACAAGCAAATACCATCATACAGTCCAATTCAAATGAAATTCCAAATGTGTTTATCCTAAATATGATGACAAAAGCAAAAATGTGTATGTGTATGATTAAAGTGGATGATTATAAAGTTTGAATATGCCCGTATGTGTATATCTCTAGGTTTGATATATGAATTTGAAATCACGAAATCCCGGCTTAAAAAATGTACCTCCGTTTAAATGAATTACAAAAGCTAATGATGGAGTCGAATTCCAAAATTCCAATCTTAGTTTTGTAATTCTGGTACATCAAGGTATATCACGCATGTTCAAAAGTATCATTATCTCATAGTACAAACTGTGAAACAAATTGATCAACCATGAGTGCACAATATCTCAATTACACTAAAGTCCCTCAAATATAGACACCTCACTCTTTATCTTAAGTCAACCGCCCCCCCACCACACACACACACACATAGACAAGTCGTTCTCTCCCCCAAACACCAATACACGAGCACATTAACACCCATCTCTCTTGTAAAGTCCGGACCCCAACATAGGTCTCTATCACTCTGTCTCTCAGGCATGCACACATCTCTTCCCTCACTCTCTAGGTCTCCCGCTATCTCTCTTACCCAAGAACACACACTAGGTAGAGTGTATATTTCCCATACACACAAAACGTCACCCCCAAATGTCTATCTCCCTAGTTATGTGGTTCTCGTGCACTCACCTCACACACCACCCCCACTGCAAACAAGCACACTTTGTCTCCTTGTGCACCACTCTCCTCTTTCTATCTCTCCCACATGCAGACCCGCCCCAGCTCCTTCCCTGTATACATATATGTCGTGACTCTTTGCATAGCTCCCTAATGTATAATCGTTCTCGATTTCGCACATTGTTCTCTACACCATCTATTCTAGATCTCTCATGAAGTCCCTATCGCACACACGATGACTCGCTTCCCTTGCGTCTCCGTTCATAGGCCAATTTCGGACAACATCAACATTATCTCCCTATCCATACGCCATTTATGGACGCAAACGACCCCTCTCGCCCTCTCTCTTCCTCTCTCTCTCCCTCTCTCTCTCTCTCTCTCGCTCGCTCTCTCTCTCCGTCACTAGCTCTCTCTTTCTCTCGCTCTCACACCCCTCTCCCACACACACACTCGATGTCTCTTCCAAATAGTCTGCTCCCCCCGTCCGCACCCGTGCTATCTCGCTACTACACATGTCACACCATTCCCCCTTCCCTTATACTAGGTTTACATCATCAGTGGTCTCTCTACTCCACATACACTCTCTCCCTCTCACACACAAACGCGTGCACAAACACACACAGACACGCACAAACACCCATTTATCTGGATCCTCATCTCTCCTCATGTCCGCATGTGTATCTCACACACTCGCTCTCTAATTATGTATATGTGTCTCCACGTTACACAACACAAAGCCCCATGTACATGTCTCTCTCACTACAAAAAAATACACTTCCATGATGATACGTGTTTGTCACAGTAGGTCGCGTTTTTTGTCATGCATGTACATCCATGACAAATTTATGACAGAATCAAGATAGTCATATCTGTGCTGTCGTAGAAGTGTTCCATGACATTACCAAAATTATCATCACGGAAGTGTCCACTTCCATGACGATAAATCGCGCGTCACAGAAGTGCTTTCGTCAAGGGTGACCGACACGTGGCATCCACCGTAACGGAACGCCGTTAAGCTATCGGGTCAGGTTTTGGATCCGATAACCCATTAACAGCCCCGACCAATGGGAAATTTCCACGTGTAAAATTCTTATTGGCCAGACGAAACACGTGTCAGCTCGTTAGGGGGTCAGATAGGCGCCTATGATACGTCGACACGTGGCACGTCCCAACAGAGGCCCATTCCTGTGAAAAGGCCGGCCCGTTTGACTTGGTCAAAAGGTGGCGGGCCGGCCCATGGAAAGCCTGTTAACGGCCTATTTGCATACAACCCATTTACACCCCGCTAACCCAAGGCCCGTTACGCCCTATCCGAATTAGGCCTAGTAGCGTCATCTAGGCCATCCAATATGATTCCAGCCCGTTTTCACTTCTGGCCCATGTATGGCCCATGACGTCTTTCGGCCCTATGAGGCCCTATATAACTCTTGGCCTATTAACGTCCCGTGGTGAAACTGGCCCGTAATGAACAGTGTATCACTTTACACCCATTAACGGCCCGTGGTGAAACTGGCTCGTAATGAACAGTGTATCACTTTATACCCATTAACGACCCATTATTCCGTTTGGCCGTTTCCATCCCATGTTATCTTTCGGCCTTCTCAGAGCCCATTTATTCTTGGGCTCATTTCCAGCATTCGTTTACTTACGGCCCGTTACTGTCATTTTTTGCTTGTGGGCCAAATTCAGCCCGTGGTTATAGTCGGGCCGTTTGTGGTTCGTTAATATGTTGGGCCGTTTTCATAGCGTCATCAAATACGGCCTATTAACGATGGCCCGTTACAGTCGGCCCATGAACGGACGATTCCAACTCTAGCCCATTTACATCCATAATGCGGCCTGTTATTGGCCATGTTTGGCCAATCGATCATACGGCCCGTATAAGGCCCATTGATGATACGACCCGTAGAAGGCCCATTGTTTCTACGGCCCGTAGAAGGCCTACTATTTCTATGGCCCGTAGAAGGCCCACTATTTCTACGGCCCGTAGGAGGCCCAGTGTCACTACAGTAAAAATTAGCCCATGGTTATTGTGGCCTAGTTTTAAATAATAGGTTATTGCAGCCACTAGTTAACCGCGGAAAAACAACTGACTACTAGAAAAAAATAAACAAGACAACAAGGAAATAAATAAGCAAGCAACTAACGCTAGGCTATCACGGCCGTTACAGATATTACATCCACTGGGCATCCAAGTTCGCCACCAGTGCAAATATAGGGAACGAAGCAGCATATCATATACACTGGCCGTCAAAATTGGCCACCAGTGTAAATAAACGCGGCAGCAAAACAAGAGCATACCTGAAACAACTTCAGAAGAGCTCAAGAAACGTTATCTTGGGTATCCACCATGCTGGCAATAAGTTTAGCAAGCTGATTAGCTTTGTCCTGTTTGGCGCTAAAATCCTCCAATGCTTGCTGTTGCACCAGAAAGTATGCATCTGAATGCTCCAGGGACTTCCGCGGTCCTTCCGCTTCTTGTCACATCACAGCCGATCGATGTCTTTCAGCTTGTAGTTGACACTCAAGAAACCGAACTGATTCAAACAGTGAGTTTGAATAGCTTGTGCAAGCGGTAGTGGCCAGTAACTCCAACACTAAACCAAGACAGGATGTGTCACTATCCTAAACCTTATCTGCATTACTTCCTTTACCGTTGCTTAATAAGGCACTCTTCCCCAATATTCTGTCAGCATTCTAAAAGAAGAAACAAGCAGACACATAACAAGTTTAGCATGTACTAGTATATGAAACTCATTTCGGTGAACCGGTTCATTAGTAAGGTGGACAGGATTAAACTACCAAGTCTTCTTTTGCCAAGTACTAGTACATAATAAAAGCATCAAACAAACATATATCTATGTCCTATGGTAGCAATGGAATCTTAAATTAGAACAGTTATTCTTCAGGTTTAGGCACTTGTTCTACATGAACAGAGTACAGTAAGATGCAAGAATATAGTACTTAAAAATAGAAAATGAGCTCATAGACCTTACCACATTCTTGGTTCGGGACCAGTACAGAACAAGGCGTTCCCAGTCATTGTCCAGTAAATGTGTCTCAGGAGAACGTATAAGGGAATTTGATGAGTTTCTTTGCCGGTGAAGTACGTTTTCTTCAGGTAATTCCGATACTGCGACCAAGCATTCTTGAAGATAGCAGAGGTATTAACACAGGTTACCTCATCCTGAGTTTCCAAATCAGTCCTTCTCTATAGAGAAAAATGGGAAATTTGCTGTATTATAACCATCATGGAGGTAGGATGTATGGGACGAAGCAAAGTAATTGCCATGAATAACATTACTTACACATAACTCCTGGAGAAACACATGCAACTGGCATTTTCCTCCATCTTCAGTATAATATTTCCAAGATGGGAAGATACGCACATACGATTTAACAACATCAAATGCGATATATGCTAAACTACGACTAGCTGGTTGTGCTTCCTCCACATGAATAGGCGTACTAACTGGTGGAGTTGGGGTTCGCTGTGATAGTACTGGCCCTTTGGGCACTGGAGCTGCCTTACTAACTGCTCTTGTTTGGGAGCTCTATGGTGGAGATGGTGCTGTGTCAACAGGAACTAGGTTACTATCGGCTGGGGTTGGGGTTAGATTGGGTGAAGCTGGTTCTCTGTCCATCGTAGTAGGGGTACAATCTGCGAGAGTTTGGGTTATGTGTGATAGGGATGGTTCTTGTGCATGTACTACCGGAGTGCTATCTCCACCAAGAGGTAGCACTATTTTATTTGAAGACCGTGTTTTTAGTCCGCTAGATACTCGCATCACCCGCTCCAATTCAAATGGCTGATAAACAGGAAACATAGTTGAATGTACATACATTGTATGAGAGACAGATGCAATAGATAGTGTGGAAAAACAGGGCATGGAATAGTTGACATGTATATTGTTTAACTAAAACAGATATCATGACATAATTTCACATATATGATGTCTATCTAAACTAGATAGCATAGCATAACATAATTCAAAGATATGATGAATAACTAAACAGGATCGCATGACATAATTCACCTACATGTTATCTAAGTAATCAGGATCACATCATTTAATTCACATATGTGATTTATATGCTAAACAGATGGCATTTGATATGATGTATGAACTAAGAACATGGTGTTAAATATTGTGTATATGATGTCTACACTATGCAATGCAAGACACCCTATGCATGATATGAGCAATATAACCGTGCCAAGTTAGAGCATACACCTCAGTGGGGGAATAGGACTGGTCATCTGTCTCTAAATCCATCTCTGAGGAGCTATCGGGACCCAACAAGAGATCTGCTTTGATAGGTAGCACTGTCTGCTCTGAAGGTCTTGTTTTCACTCCAGATTTTTCCATCTCCCACCCAAATGGCTGATTCACAGGAAGAGTAGTTTAATGTACAAACATTGTCGACAAATGGAAATGTAATGAAGAAAAGGATGGGCAAGATATCATTCAAATATATGATGCCTGGTTAAACAGGATGGCATTGCACATTTCACATATATTATGGCTGGCTAAAAGACATGAGACTGCATAATTCCCATATATGATATAGAAACTAAACAGGTGGCATTACCGAACATGTCTAAACTAAGCAGATGACATATATGATGTCAAAAGTAGGCACTGCAAGGCAACATATGCATGATATGACTAACATCATCATGCCAAGGTAGAGCAAACACCTTGGGGGTAAATAGGAGTGGTCAGCGGCGTCCGAATCCGCCTCAAAACAGATATCTTCCTCTGGATTACAATCTGGAGAGGGGTGGGGAGGGTTTGCCATTGAACCCACCATGGAGCGATGTCTGCATGACATTCTATTGCCGCGCAAAACTCTTATCTTTTTCTCTACATGTTCAGCATGACTGTGTACAATATCCGACATGCATACGAAAAAAATATGGCGAGATTATGTAAGGAGAGCATGCAGAAATTTAGAGTGATGGTAACAACCGGTGGATCGATGTTTTTCCGTTGAACCAAAATAGCCCTAATGGATCGACGCGAATGTATAGTAATAAGTGATGCAACAAGTGTACAACCTCTTTGCCGTAGCCGTGTCGACCTCAGCATCATTGGGTTGGTCACTGAAGCAGTTGAGGCAGAGGTGGCTGTCGGAGGTGTGGAGGAAGATCTGAGGAATCTGTAGACGGCGTCCAGGGCACTGCTCTATTGTGGTGGATCGTTCTGTCGTTGGAGCAGCTCCGGTGAGCCGTAAGACGTCAAGGCTGAAGCAGCACAAGACATACATCGTCAATCTCAAGTGGGATTCTAATAGCATCTCCAATAGATGATGTAAAATGGATGTAAAATTAACATCACCAAAAACCACCTGACTACAACAGATGAGGTAAAAACTGTTGACTCTGAACTTAACTGTCGAAACTGAAATTTACTGTGGAATCTGAATGCTACTGTCAAAACTGAATGCAATGGTAGCAGAGAGGCACTTGACATGTAGTTTAGGGAGGGCCTGCAGTTCATCTTCAACCTGCACCCCCCTGTGCCGCCAGCTACCACCGGCCGAACCGCCGGCCCCAACACCGCCTCGCCGCCCCGAAACAACTCGCCACCGCCGCCCCGGCCAGCCCTCTAGGCCCCGCCCCCACCCCGAACCCTAAGATAGATAGTGGGGTACCTCTCCAGCGAGCCCCCGTACCCGCTGCGGGTGGTTCTTCCTTAACTCCGGTGAGCCCCCCCAACCCCTGAAAATCGACTGACCCAAAAGTCGATTCAGTCGACTAAAGTGTGGCTTAATCGGAGCAGAGCAGAAGCACGAGCGAGGGAGAGAGCAGCAGCAGCAGCTGGGCGAGCGAGCGATCGAGCGAGAGCCGGAGCAGCAGGAGCAGATCCGGTTCGTATGGACGCCGCCGCCGAAGGGGCCTCGCACTGGGGGAGAGCCGCCGTGGAGATGTCGCCCGCGGCGCCGGCTTCAAGGTAGCCAGTCCATGGGGGTGCGGGATGGGGCCCCGTCGGCGCCGGGAGGTCGAGTTAAGGAGAAGGTACGATGCGATGAGTGTACAACCTCTTTGGTGGCGCCGAGTAGGCCTCGGCTTCGTCCGAGGAGTCGGTGAGGATGCTGCGGTTCTGGTGGAGCAGGTTAAGGCGGCGCTGTGGGGATGGAGAAGCCGCGATAGACGAGGCGATCGTTGGAGCAGCTCCTTGGAGGTGGAGGACGGGGCAGCTGAACCAGCGGGACGGCGAGATGGACGATGGATCCTCATCCGGGGAGGTGGACGAGGGACGTCAAGCTGTTGCGGTGGACGACGTCGTTGGGGAAGAGGCTCTGGCTGGGCAGCGGTGACATGGCGGATGGTGGAGTTTCATGGCTGGAGCGGAGAGGTTATGGCGGCCTGGGATTTCGAATGGCGAAAAGGGGGCGATGGGAGGGGGTGAAGCATGACTTAGGAACGCGCTTGTCCAAAATGTAGGGTGTGTTATGAAAGTACCCCCCACCAATTTGAACTAGCGGCCCTTTCGGCTCAGGGTTAGAAGGGGGATTTCACATGTCGGGATTTGGCAGCTGGAGGGAGTTTTCGCGCGCGTTGTAATTTCGGGATAGCAAGGCGCGGGTTGTGAAGGCGCCATTTTTGGGAGCACGATATCTGAATTTTCGGGATATAACAAGACGCGGGTTGAATTTTAGGGACAAGCCTAACGTGTAGTAATATTGTACTTGTACATACCAAATCAATTCGCACTTCCCCTAACCAAAAAGAAAACGAAAAAAATAAAACTATTCACACCACACAAAGAGAGAGTCTTGCCCCGTTTTACTATACAAATGCTATTCAAAGCTACTCCCTCCTTCCATCTATATAGGGCCTAATACGTTTTTCGATGCTAACTTTGACCAAATATTAGAGCAATGATATATGACATGCAACTTACACAAAGCACACTGTTAAATTCGTCTGTGAAAGGTTCTTTCAATGATATAATTTTCACATTGTGCATGTCATGTACTATTAATCTTGTCAATAGTCAAAGGCGGTCTTAAAAATCTCATTACACCCTATATAGATGGAAGGAGGGAGTATGAATCCATGTTATGAACGATTAAATTTTTCCGCTTGCTGTATAATGCATGTAACCTACTCATACCAACATTTTAGTGCATTCCAAATGTCTATACTACCGCTACAATTCGAACTAAATTTGAATTCGTTTCTCTATTTCAATAAGAATCTACAATCATGATTGTTGCCAACTTCAACCATCATAGTTTCCTTGCTATCCGCCAGATATAAATCAGACGACCTATAATGCAGGATGGCAGGCACACCATCATCAACAACTCCATTTTTTATAAGAGTATGGATAAAATATATTAAATGTAGTATATGATGTTCATAACCACACCATGTGTATCACCGTTATATATATTCACACATCCGTCGGTTTGAAACACTATGATAAATTCTTCAAATATCCGAATTTGCTTTTTATAATGAAGTATATATGATCTCTATTCTTCTTTTACACCCACACAACCCTCTTATCTTTGTAGCTAGCGCTAACTTTCTCTTGTGCATGCACACACCCGCATCCCTCTCACCCTCCCTCAGCATTCTCTAGCTCCATCGTGCAAATTCGTCTTTTCACTTTATGTCGTTCACCCACGGTGTGTGTAGGCCCCCCAGCTCCTTCTTTACGGCACACATTGATCGATATGCCTCTCTATCCAGGTGTGCCTAGCACAAACACAAGCTTCTAGTCTTCTCTTGTCACCGTCCATGCCTCACTCCCACCACTCCTTTCATCATTCTCGTACTCGCACACTCCTCCCCCTCGATATAGTATGCCTCTCGTACAACCTCCAACATGCATCCCTCTCTCTCTCTATCCTTCTCCTCGTGCCTCATTTGCTTCTAACACACACATGCATGTATACTGATCGATCTCCCAACATATACCTAGATCAACTTTAACTACCCCCCATCGATCGACGTACCTCACAAGTTATGTCTCTCCTTTCTCTTACAAAGGGCGATTGATCTTCCTATGTAGTTACGCCTGCTTACCACAGTCACATTGTCCCCCCTCATCATTCGTGCATGCCTCCTGACCCGTCTCTCACATGCACGTGCACAGACAACAAGCAGCCATCTCCTCTCTTATTGATATTGCGGGCGTGCCCTCCATTTTTCTAGCAAGCCTATCCCACCATTTGTTAGAAGCAACTCCACTACCACCCCAACACTCTAGCTCCGTCTCTCTCACAACCTTATTCATCTCCTGCACATATGCATGGATGCCGATCGATCTCCCTTAATACATGAGGCAGATCGATCTCCTTAATACATGAGGTAGGCCTCTCTCCTCCTCCACACATATACCAGCCATTGTACCTCTATAGTTAATTGGGCCTCCCTCTTCCCCCACCACACACCGATAGTCGAGCACTCCAGGTAGGTATCCATGCCACAGAGACCAACTGCACATGTCCCATCTCACGTTCCAGTAGGCCTGCCACTCTATATCTTTGACGTGGGCACACACAAATTCGATGGCACTCTTTATCGATCACGCGCGCGCACACACACACACACATCATCCCTCTATTCGATTCTATGGTCACCTCAAGCCGATGATACCTCCACTCTCTTCTTGTGGATTGCCTCCTCTATATATGTGTTATATCCAGGAATCTATTTCACACACATTGCATATGTTAAATATTTTGATTGACCCCCCCCCACAAAAAAAAACTCTCAAGAACCCACACACTATATATCTCTAGATTTGTATCTCTCTCACACAACCCCACGTAGGTGGTGGACGTATACAAGAAGAGAATAGGTGCACCGTGCACGTACTCACGCTTCGTGCCCAGCCACACCCGTGCGGGTACATGGTGGAGGTCATTTCTTTACGAAATGGCAGCCCATGTGCTAAATTGAACGCCTGTAGCGGTTGTTTACCTAGGGAGGTCGTGTACCACGCGTGCACGAAACAAAGTTCGACTTGACGCGTTGCCACATTATTTTTAAATAAAGTTATAGCGCTCAATGGCACGTACATAGAATATAAAACAATTTTTATGGAGGAAAAGTTAGTCCGCTCTTCAGAGTATCTCACACAAGGCTCCGGTGGCCTCTCTCTCTCTCTCTCATCGTTGGTCACTGATCTGGCCGCATCCCGTCCGCCGGGGGCTAGGGAGTGTGGTGGCCTCTCTCTCTCACCGTTGGTCACTGATCCGGCCGCATCCCGTCCGCCGGGGAAAGGGAGTGCGGTGGCCTCTCTCTCTCTCACCATTGGTCACTGATCCGGCCGCATCCCGTCCACCGGGGGAAAGGGAGGAAGTGCATCGTTTCTCAGTTCGACGGTGCCGAGGCAGCACGTCCTGATCTGCGATACACGCCGTTCTCTCTGACCAAGCTCCGGCATGGCAGGGTCTACGCCACCTGCTCGCAGATTCCGCCCGTCGCCGCTCACCTAGTTACATCCCGACGACCTCCAGGTATCCCCTCCGACCTTTCTCCACTGCCCATTTTCCCACGTCGCTGCATGTGGATCTTCCATAGTTCTTTGCCCAAAACATAGCTCGTCCGGCGTACTTTCCATATCGCATTCTCGTCCTCACACCGTTTTAGACAAACACAACCGTGTTGTTATCTTCCCTTAGGACAAGGAATATGCTTCTTTTTTGTCGTCGCATGTGTCATCAATTGTTATTGGCTAGTAATTGTTTCCTTTCTACCTCTTTTTTGGAAACAAGGCTATCCATGTCACCTCGTTGCTATTGTGACCTTTTGGTGAACTGCACAAATCACTTTTTTCTTAAGAGTGTTTTGTGCAGTTGTACTAAAATGTCACACGGGCAATGTCTCTACATTTCAGTGTGACTGCACAAAGGGAGGTTGGTTTTTCTCTATCCTCCTCATCCAACTTCGAGCCTAATCTTCTCCAACTAGTTAGTCTTAAGAGAGACTGCAAAGGTGACCGGCTTCTATTTGTGTGTTTATTGTTTCATCAGCAGTCCTCTATTATCGTAATCACACTTGATATCTTTGAACAGGGACGCTCAGCTCTATTTTAGTGGAACTGCACAAAATGATCGGAATGTTGCATGCTCCAGACAGCAACTTTTTTCCCAACATGCCTTGTTGATTTAGACAGAGCTGGGGGGACGTTGCTGCCAATGAAAGCATGGATCAATTTTAATTTAACACCTTCTCACAACTTTGTCTTCAGTTGTGATGTAATTATTAGCTCTGATCTGCTAATAATTGACATGCATTAGCAAGGAAGTTAGTTTTTTATTGTTTCTGAAAGAGCATCGATGGCAAGACATGCGAAACAAAAGCTGAAATCTCACACCATTGTACAGTTTCATTTCGCTGGAAAATTATTTGTATAGTTCGTCAATTATGTAAACAAATGACGGAAGCTTGATAGCATTGCCAGAAGCCTCTTCATCATCCGGGTCCATGTGCCATGCACAAAATTATACTCCTTCGTTCCTAAATATTTGTCTTTTTACAAATTTCAAACGGGCATATTTTAGAGTGTAGATTCACTCATTTTGCTTCGTATGTGTACTCCCTCCGTTCCTAAATATTCTATTCGTCTTAACAGAGATTTCAACAAGTGACTACATACGGAGCAAAATGAGTGAATCTACACTCTACAATATGTCTATATACATCTGTATGTGCCAGTCCATTTGAAATCTCTAAAAAGATAAATATTTGAGTAGTCACTCATTGAAATCTCTAGAATGACAAATACTCCGGAGTATATTTAAGAACCGAGGGGGTAGTGCACAACCGCATGGGAGACTCAGCCCGGTCGTTGCGCCGCATTAATAGTGAGTAATGAGCAGTCAAATCATAAGCCCCACCTTTCCCACTGTAAGTTGCTCTGAAGAAGCAACCATCAATACGGTCTTCTTTGAATCCGCTCATACTACTCCATCCGTCACTGTTTATACAACGCGCTTCAGAAAAAAGAAAGAAAAAAAAAATCTGTGGGACCAAGGCTACTAGCGATCGGCCTGAAAATAGCATTGGTAGTTATAGCACGGCGTCTATTACTAGAGGGAATAATGCGTACACACATGCATGCAGTGCTTCTACCCCAGGTACACACATGCATGCACTTCGTAGTAGTACAGTACATGGAGAGAAAATTGAGGACTTGATTGCGGTTACCACGCCCTAATTAATTGAGCATTAAACTAAATGCGTCTAAAGTCTCTCTGGTGGTGGAAATGCATTGAGAGAAATGCATCATAATGAAGTGCGCCCTTTAAACTGTGACGGAGGGTGGAGTAGTATGAAGGTGCAAAACCAAGTACACGTACTACTGCGCTTGGCTCTTCGCCCCTTCGTGAAGTCGAACAATGATGGTACTCCGCATGTTGGGTACTACAGTGTATGGCTCTGACAATCTGACACCGAATGGACTGATGCATGTCCACCGAGGGTAGGTTGCATTAGTCAAAAGGCGTAAGCGAGCTTCACATTGTCCTGCAAGCTTCTCCTCGTTCTGCGAGTTGACGGGACACACCAAAAAGTAGTGCTAGTCCATACTCCCTCCTTTCCGGTTAATATGGCTTAATCTTTTTTGCGGGTAAATGAGAGAGCTTTATTCATATATAAGAATTCTTAGGACGATCAGCCAAGACACTAGTCACTAGGAAGCGAGGTACCCCACCAAAAAAGAAGTAGGAAGCAAGGTGTTTCATCAAGCCAGCTCTCGGCCACATTCAAAGTGTAGCAAGCATGGTTCACACGAAGATGTTCCGCAAGGTTTGCTGACCTGTTTACATGCTGAATAACAAAATAAGAGGAAATATTACTAAGCGCTACTATTTGTAACATGATATGAACCAGAATTAAGCGAGAATTTTGGCGAGCATTCCATGCAATGAACTTACATTATCACATGCGAGAACCCTCGAAGAGAACCAAATGTGTTGAAGATTGCTTTATCACATTTTAAAATTATAATAAGAGTGCATACGCTCCTCCATCCGGTTCCTAGTACTAGTATAGTACGTACCTTTATGGACTCTAGTAGTAGTACTAGTAAACTTTGCGCTTGGCTGTTCGGGAAGTCGAACAATAATAGCACCACTAGTATAGTGTATGCTTCTGGCAATCTGACACCGAATTAACTGTTGCACGTCCACTGCGTGAGCGAGGGAGAGCTTGCATTAGTAAAAAGTTTCTCCTTGTCCTGCGAGCCACCGCGCGCAAGCTTCTCCCGTCCTGCAACCTTCTCCTCGTTCGGCAAGTTGACGGGACACAGCAAAGTAATGCTAGTCCATGCTGCCTCCTCTCCGTTTAATATGGCTTAATTTCAAACGAGATAAATACACTGTCTGTCACTGTATATTTGTAAAAATATGGTCAGTGGACTTCATAATACGCTCATTGCGCTCAATATATATATTTTCCGGTGTTCATACGATCACTAGCTCACCCTGACTGAGTATGTGTGTGCATGCACGTGTAGGTTGAGCACTTGAGCGTGACCGTGTGTGTTCCGTCGTGTGCTCGGACATGCATGCATTAGGGCGTCGCGCGCGTTTTTGCGTCCATGTGTACGTGTGACTATTGCATACACGTAGGGGGAGTACATGTAGGGGCCACTAAGGAGCAGTCAAATCACACGGTAAGTTAGTCGGAAGAAGCAACCATCATTTCACTCTTGAATGACACGTACACAATATAAAATGGTTGATATGGAGAGAAAAAGAAAACCACTATATATACACTAGCAGGAGCCTAAGCTACAAGCCTGCTTGCTTAGGTTGCTCTCTTCACAAGCATAGAACGACGGGCCTGATCCCGCAGCCGGGGGAAGGGAACAATGTTCTGCGTAGACGCGGTCGACATCGGCGAGGGAGAAAACCCACAGTCGGTGCGTCCCAATTGGGGGTCACCGCGGTATGGGCCGATGCCGCATCCCAACTGCCCTTCTAGCTACAGCCCGGCGTCCCAGGTAGTCCATCTTCCTTTTGGAGCCGGCTTGCTCCACTGCCGTAGCTCCATCTCCATGTCGATCTTTCTCTACTTCTACCGGCTTCTACTTGTGATGAGTTTATGTCTCATGAACTAGTGCCAGTACTATTATTCTAATCACACTTCTTCAAAATCTTTGACATCAGGGATGCTCAAGTCAATTTTAGTGGAACTGCACAAAAGCATCGTATGATCCGAGGGTGCCAGCCGTCTTTCCTTCGATAGGTTCTACCTGGCCAGGAAATTAAATCATGTTTAGGGTTTAGGGTTTAAGTCGTAGTGACCCCATTAGTAGTTTTTCTATCGTACACGCTGTATCACCTTTTTTCTTTAGTTGTGAAGTAAATATTGGCTATGATCTGTGAATCATTGAGATGCATTAGCATGCGTGTTAGTTTTCCTTTGTATTTGATGGAATGTTGTAACGGGGCAACCTTGGAATAGGAATGAAAATGGAGTGGAAAAGTTTCCGTTTTTCAGGAGAAAAAATAGAAACGGAGAGAAACCAACGTTTCGTTTCGTTGGATCACGCCATCGAGCAAAACCAATGTTTAAATCACGTCTTTCGTGTTCGTGTCTCACCCTCCTCGACGGCTCGACCCCACACGGTCACTCGGCATGCCACTCACCGCAAACTGAGTAGTATACCATAACTTTCCCGCCTGCTTGTCGATGGATCGCGCCATGGAGTATTAGCACTACTGGAAGAGATTGACGAGTTGGGGGAGGACAGCAAGCTGTAGCACGGACTCCCAAGAACTTACTACTGGAAGAGATCGCGCATGTTGTAGCCGGCTATTGCGACCTTTGAACGCGGAGCAGCCGCGTGCACCCGGAAGCAGCGCGGGCGATGCTCTCTCGTCTGGCGCGCCGCTTCAATGCTGGCGCCAGTGAGAGGTCGCATCCGCTCTGACCGGGCATGAATGCAGCACTGACAGTTTCAGGCGGGAAGCACGCGCAGGTGATGAAGAGGGTTCGGGTTGGTCAGGACCGGCCGTGGCAGTGGTCCGGACGTGCGCAAACAAGAGATGATGTACGTTAATATTACTACGTATATAATTAACAACATAAATAATGTGCCAGTTGGACAAATATGATTGGAGATGGAAATGGAATTTTACGTGAACACGGATATGCATGTCTATGTCTATGTGTGTGTGCACGACGACTCTCGCGACCTGGAAGCGGGGGCATGTTTTTGATCGAGTTTTCTTTCTTGGTACGTTAGAAAATCAGTTTGTCTAATTCACATCTAGATGTTATTTAAGGATATCACATCTATGCTCCCACAAGTATATAATGTAGCAACAAGAAACAAAAAAAACTAGGAAAAGACCACAAACAGAGTGGACATCAACTTATATGTGACATAACTATGTCACATCTAGATGTGTCCTAGACATACCCTTAAAAAATTGTCCGCCAGTTTTCATTTCTTTTTTCTGGGAACGCGCGTATTCTATTTAAAACCACTGCTATGGAGAGATTTTTTTACTCCATTATAGCCTCTTGTTTGATAGAGTTTCTCGCGTCTCGCTCTCTCACCCTGTCCATATCAAAACAAGATGACAGTGTCCACTCTATCTCTCTCCTAACCAGTGGTCATAGATCCGGCCGAATCCCGTCCGCTGCGGGAGGTGAGGAGGTGCAGCGTTGACGTTGTCGCCGTCGGCGACGGAGGAAATCGATGCGCACCGTCCTCTCGGAGCCGGCGCTGGCGCGGACGAAGATCCTCCGCGCCCTTGTTTGCTGCCGTCGTGTGGGCAGATCCCCTCCCGCCCGCCTAAACGACATCTCGCCCACCTGAGGTATAACTTCTTGTACTGGTCTAGCTCCGCAGGTCATTGCGTGCGGGTTTTCTTCTATGCGACTACTCCCCAGCTCCCCATGCATAGTAGCTAGGGTTCGTCGGCTGGTCCAACATCACCTACTAGTACTATTATAGAGGAAATGCCACTCAAAAAGTTGTCCTGATTTATGCCTCGGTGGATGTATACATGTTGTTTCGACAAAAAGTACATGGTGGTTGTGCGGTCATTCTCCATATGGTGGTAGTACTATCATTGGTTAAATGAAGAAATGCTTTTTTTCTCAGGTATCCTGGTTTAGTTCCCATCAAGATAATTATGATGCTTCTGTTTGTTGCTATACTTTTCATTAATTCTTATTGACAATTGAGATGTCGTTGCTAACCCTTTTTTATATTTTTGGAAACAGTGATGCGTGTCTCCATACCCGGGCATGTCTTCCTCAAGTTTAGTGGAACTGCACAAAATTGGATGGCCATTGTTGTTTTGCCTCACTGTCCTCTGCCACGTGGTTCTTCCTTCCTCGAGCTTGATTACTGAGAAGAAACAGACTACAGTGAGGATTTGTCGAACTTCTTAGGTGCCTCACCCAAACTTGATGCCAAATGGATGATGCATCACCACGATGACCTATCGATGCTCATGGTTGCGCCTCATGGTTGCGTCGGCTGGTGAAGCTGATCGATTTTTGATGAAAAACAAGCTATCTTCCATCAGTGCTCTTTGCTTGTTACGCACAAAGATGATATCCTTCGTCAGTTCACCTTGGTTGCGTTGGAGACACAGTCGTCTTTCACGTTGATGCAATTTTATCACACAACTGGCTATGAACCAAATATTTTCTCGAAGAAGGATCGACGTTGGTACTAAGAGCATAAGTTTTGTATTGATTTCTAAGCCTTCTCACAACTTTGTCTCCAGCTCCCCTGTAATTTTATTTGTCCAGCTATTAATTTTGATTTAAAAAATGGTGTGGACTAAAAACCCGGATGGACGTAGTAGCCCTCCATTTTTATTTACTCCGCATATTAGATTTGACTGAAGTCAAACTTTGTAATACTCTCAAACATTTCCGATAATTGAAATTCAATTTCTTTATTTGTACACACTCTCACACGTTTCTGATAATTTGGCGCATGTGTGGTTGTTCACTTAAGGGAGGGTAGTGTACCACACATGAAGGACAGGAAGTGCGACCAGGACGCGTGGGCGTGGATCATTAGTTCATCGGAAGTAGTACTAGTTTTCTTCACTTTACATTAAATAGAGAGTTTCATTTCGTACTTACACAATTTAAAACGATTGTTATGGAGAGAATAAGAAAACCACTCCACTATATTTTAGTCGTATACACGAGAGTACTATATGGACGTACCTTCATTGACTTAGTGCACCTGCCTTTGGATTTATGATAGGTGGGCCCAAAATGTGGCCGGCTCACCTATCATACAGCCAAAAGCAGGTGCAGTGAAGGCACCGGAGCTCAGTCCGTACTCCAGTAGTATTTATATAAGCGGCAGCCTCAGCGCTTGTTCGCTAGGGTTTGCACTCTCCACACGCTCACCGCACTACATATATGTTACATGCTGGAGGCTCAGCGTTCATTTGCTAGGGTTTTCTATATTCACAGTCTCTCACCCTCTCTTCACCAGATCTAAACAAGACTGCGTTGGCCTCTTGTCTCTCTCTCCCCCTCATAGCTGGTGAAGGAGGCGTCTGTATCCCGTCGCACCGGGAAGGGGAGGAGGTGCAGCGTTCACTCTATCGCCTTCGGCGAGGGAGGTAATCCACTGCCGGCTGCACTGTTCTCTTTCACCCAGTGCCTATGCGGGAGGGCCACCGACCCCTTCTTCCTCGCTGCCGTACATAGTGTGGGCAGATCCGGCCTCCCGCCGCACGCCTTGCCACATCCCGACGACCCTAAGGTATAAGTTTCTTTGAAACCGTTGTTGCTCAAGCTGCATGTGGATCTTTTTCGATCTATAGTCGATTCTAGGTCTTGGTTCAAAGAGGAAAGAAGGGTGCGGTGGGCTGGAGCAAGAATCTAGGACGTGGTTCAATGAGGAAAGGAGGGGCGGAAAGTAGTATAGACTGGCTATCCAGCCACTTTGTAGGTCGAAAAGGGAAAAAGGGGGTAACCCAGTACACACATCTGTAAGGAACCGATCTCTTGGTTGAAAAGGGAAAGAAATTGGGGGGTCGGGTAGTTTGTGCACGACTAGATTTGCTGCCCTCACATAGGAAGAAGGTTCCAAGAGAACAAATATGGGACCAGTGCATATATGCTGCTTGGCTACATACTCTGCATCACCCATTTATACGTGTGGACGCACATGGTGCTCGCATGTCCCATGCAGCTATTTTGTTGTTGTTAATCTCAGAATTAACTACTGATCTGTTTTAAAAGAATATCTCTGTTAATATGAATCAATGCAACCATTTTAGATATGCTACTGTCCTATACTTTGTTTTCCATCAAGATAAGGTAGATGCTTATTTTTGTGGCTGCATGTTTCATCCTCCTTTATTGGCCAGTAATTATTTTCTTTTTTGCCTCTTAAAACAGGGATATCTATTCAACTTGTTGCTATAGAGAACTTAAATGTCACACCGGCAACTTTGCTTGATTTCAGTGCAACTGCACAAAACGAGATTGGATTTCCTATTCGTGTTGGTAGATTCATATGTTATGTTGGTCGTCTCATGAAAGGTCAGTACAGGCCTTCATCCACATGATTGTGCAGTGTGCTTTGAGATGATGTGCTACTTGTATTGGTACTGTTTTAAATAAATGATGAATTCAAGCTATTGTATTACTGTCTTTTCCCATTAAGTAGTGAACAAAAATGGGACCAACCTAGACATGATGCTTGTTGCTTTGTTACAACAAATTCAGCATCACCCCCTTTATAAGCCAGTAATTGATGCCACTCTCAGAATTAACTACTGAATCTTATTTCAAAACTGCAACACTTGTTAGGGATTGGCGGAATTACCATTTTTGTGGCCGCATGTTTCATCCTCCTTTATTAGCCAGTAATTGATTCCTTTTTTGCCTCTGTTTATACAGGGATATCTATTCAACTTGTTGCTATTGTGACATTTTGCTTGGCTACGCGAAACACTTTGCTTGATTTCAGTGCAACTGCACAAAACGAGATTGGATTTCCTATTCGCGTTGGCAGATTCATACAAGATCTTGTCTGCGTCATGACAGGTTGGTACTTGCCTTCATCCACATGATTGTGCAGTGTGTTTTGAGATGTTGTGCTACTTGTATTGGTACTGTTTTCAATAAATGATGAATTGAAGCTATTGTATTGCTGTCTTTTCCCATTAAGTAGTGAACAAAAATGGGACCAACCCAGACATGATGCTTGTTGCTTTGTTACAACAAATTCAGCATCACCCCGTTTATAAGCTAATAATTGATGCCACTCTCAGAATTAACTACTGAATCTTATTTCAAAACTGCAACACTTGTTAGGGATTGGCGGGATTACCATTTTTTTGGCCGCATGTTTCATCCTCCTGTATTAGCCAGTAACTGATTCCTTTTTTGCCTCTGTTTATACATGGATATCTATTCAACTTGTTGTTATTGCGACATTTTCCTTTGCTACGCGAACCACTTTGCTTGATTTCAGTGCAACTGCACAAAACGAGATTGGATTTCCTATTCGTGTTGGCAGATTCATACGTGATCTTGTCTGCGTCAGGACAGGTTGGTACTTGCCTTCATCCACATGATCGTGTAGTGTGTTTTGAGATGTTGTGCTACTTGTATTGGTACTATTTTAAATAAATGAGGAATTGAAGCTATTGTATTGCTGTCTTTTCCCATTAAGTAGTGAACAAAAATGGGACCAACCCAGACATGATGCTTGTTGCTTTGTTACAACAAATTCACCATCACCCCCTTTATAAGCCAGTAATTGATGCCACTCTCAGAATTAACTACTGAATCTTATTTCAAAACTGCAACACTTGTTATGGATTGGCGGGATTACCATTTTTGTGGCCGCATGTTTCATCCTCTTTTATTAGCCAGTAATTGATTCCTTTTTTGCCTCTGTTTATACAGGGATATCTATTCAACTTGTTGCTATTGCGACATTTTGCTTCGCTATGCGAAACACTTTGCTTGATTTCAGTGCAACTGCACAAAACGAGATTGGATTTCCTATTCGTGTTGGCAGATTCACATTTTATCGTTGTCGGTCTCATGAAAGGTCAGTACATGCCTTCATCCACATGATTGTGTAGTGTGCTTTGAGATGTTGTGCTACTTGTATTGGTACTGTTTCAAATAAATGTTGAATTGAAGCTATTGTATTACTGTCTTTTCCCATTAAGTAGTGAACAAAAATGGAACCAACCCAGACATGATGCTTGTTGCTTTGTTACAACAAACTCTGCATCACCCCCTTTATAAGTAGATGGAAGCACATACTATTGTTGCGCCACTCTACCCAGGAACTGAATCTTAGTTCAAAACTGCAAACACTTGTTAGGGATCGGCAGGAGTACCATTTCTGTTAGGGATCGGCCGGAGTACATCTTTAAGAAATGTATTGTTCAGATAATGTCTCTGTTATTATATATTAGTTACAGACTTACAGTGTTTCACAAATGGTACTATCCTGCTTTGTAGTTCTTTCTACATGTTTAACCAAGGTATTGTTAAGATAATGTCTCTGTTAAAGTGAATCAGTCGCATTGTTTTAGGAATGATACTTTTATGCTTTTTTGTTCTTTATATATCTTGAAACAAGGCATTGTTAAGATAATGTCTCAGTTAATATGAATGAATCACACTGATTGAGAATTGCTACTCTCCTGCTTTGTTTCCCATTAAGATAAGGTAGATCAGTAGATGTTTTCCTTTTGGGAGTACAAGTCATCAACCGTTATTTCTCAGTAATTGTTTCCCTTATACCTTTTGTTGCTTACAGGGATATCAAAATTAAAGCTCGGTTTTATTCCGACTTCAATTTTAGTTCAACTGCACAAAAGGAGCCAATGTGTCCCAGGCAAACTGCTGCATTACTGGGTCCAATTGGTCGTTCCACTTTGCAGAAAGAAGCAGTCATTGTTTGCGCTACATTACAGAAGGAATGACCGAGAAGCTTTACAGAGTATTAGGCCTTCCACTTTGTATGCCAAAAGAGGTGCCAATTTCACCTTTTCTTAGTTTGGCATCGAATCCCTCCATTGCTACAGCCGGCGCCATAAATATTAGACACCGGTGACATGACTAGTCTGCAGAGACCATTGGCAATTTAACAACACGTGGAGTGCCCTGGGCAAGAAGTGCCCAAACAAGTACAAGAAGCGACATGACTCCATGATCATAGGCATTACATATTTTGAATGGGAAAAGCTTGTCAAAGTTTAATCATTGATGTTAGCAAGAAGAAACAGGACTCCACGATCATAGGAATTACATATTTTGAATGGGAAAAGCTTGTCAAAGTTTAATCATTGATGTTAGCAAGAAGCGACAGGACTCCACGACCATAGGCATTACATATTTTGAATGGGAAAAGCTTGTTAAAGTTTAATCATTGATGTTAGCAAGAAGACATTAGTTTAATATATTGGAATTGGAAAACCTTGTCAAAATTTGCTCATTGATGTTAGCCAGAAGACATGCATTTGATATTTTTGAGTGGGACGCCCTTGCTGTGAGCAGCGTCGAGTGTTTTTTCCTATTCCTGTGTTCAGTTTAGAAGTAAATAGTTACTTTGCTGAGATATTCCTGTGTTAAGAGTTTGTTCTGGATATTGTCTATGTAATGCCAGGCCTTGTGTTTGATTGCAAAGTTGAGCTTGGAATGTTGTGGCATGCGGCATCACGAGCTGTTCATCGTGCCTCCTGAGAATAATGCTTTGTATTGTTTTGCATGTCGATCTAATGCCAGTGATTTGCTTGTTAAGAAGATCATCCTCTTCTGTTGTTTCCGTGCTTAAGAAGTTCATCGTCTGATGTTTCATTCATAGCCTATACGACAAGTCGGGTAGGTTAGACGTGAAACCATATGATCTTCCGACCAACTCATGATATTAGGCCGTGATTGGATCGTCGTTTTCCAACCAAAACCGCTTGTAAATTAAAGCAGATGGTCTCGGGCGAAGGCGCTTGGTTGGTCGATTTCGACTAGTAAAATATCAGAAGTACTTGACACACGATAGAAATGCTGAACGACACTCGGACGATTGCTAATCCAGCCGTTAGCTGATGTTTCAGCCTTGCCCATGGATGGCATGATACGCACGTCATGCATGTATCGTCTAGTAATGTCGTCCATATAGCAGTGCTCGTAAAATATACACTGGTCTCTTAAATTACACGCGTAACCCGCCGGTTTTACTTATAGACCTCGGGCCCTCGGTTTCATTATGCCTGTATTTTATGCGTTGTTTTCAATGACGAGTAAATTACACTTGTATGTTAATACAGGTTTGAAATAAACCAAAGCTCCCAAGCACGGCCTTACCGTTTCATGTCGTCTTAGTTTCTCGAAGGTGCTCATAGGTGTCCGATGATCCTAGCTTCCTGAATGAGTAGCGGGCGCTGTATCAGACCATCCGTAGGGCTCGCGAGGCCCTCTCCGTTGTCCTTCGAGTTGTTGCGCTCGCCGTGGCGCCGAGCATTGTTAACATCATCAACGAACATGAGGATTCAAGAGATGACTTTATTTTGACTGGATGACACTAGGGACCCACTAGGGCCATAGCCGTACGTACGCAAGTGCCTCCTTATTATGTACAACTATATTCTTTTTGCTTTCTCCTGGTTTCCTGACATCGCGGTCCCACACCATTGTCAACCTATGTAGTCAATATAAACGAGAGAATTGCACAAGGTGCGACCGACAGCTGGGACCAAGCAGCTCGAGCAGTATTTGTGTTTTTGAGGCGTGAGCACTGCAGAGTTTTTCTTGGCGATGACTTCATTGTTGTTCAGAGGAGAACAGGGTATTAACTGGGCGGGCTGTGGCCCGTCTAGCCCAGGCCAGATATCCAGGCCAGATACTAATTTTTTCAAGATGAAAATGGCTAGCCCAGCTATACGTCTTTTTGAGGAATACACAGGTAATGTCAACTTGTTATTCTCCGCGCCGCTGGGCTACAAATCTTTCCAAGGAGGGATGCATTAGGCTTAACAGGAAAATGGGCTTTAAAAATAATAAATGGGATGTAATTGTAAAAACTGGACAATAACTATAAAAATGCACCAAACACGAAATTAGTTTATAAAATATTATTTATGGATTTTGAAAATCTTAAATTTTCATTGTTGCCCGCGCAATGTTTCGTTGGATTTTACGTAATACAAAGTTATATTTAATCTGACTAGAAATTTCGGGATAAAAATATTTAGGAGCCCATCAAAATGTGGGAAATTTTATTGAATTCTGTCTTCAACGGTTGGTTGAATATATTAGTCATTGTCCTAGCTAGAAAATGGGTTGTACTTTTAACAAACTGTAAATGGGCTGTTGTAAATTCCATTAGAATTCCAAAATGGGTTGTACATTCTTACAAAACGCAAATAGGCTATAAGTTCTCTGCCACACACTTGTGGGCCTACTAAGTGACGCGTCCCCTAACAAAAATAAGTCGACGCGTATGCAAGGCTTTGCCAAGTTATTATAGTCAACACATGGTTCTAGCAGCAGTTGCAGTTGGATGTCTATCCAATGGATGTCGTGCATCTTCTTCAATCTCGGATATTCTTAGCTTCGGCCGCCCAAAAAATGATTCCTCCCCCTGACATCTGGGGCACACCATTTCGGAGGCTGACATGTGGGCCTACTAAGTTGGAGCGTACCAAGGGCTTTGTCAACTTAGTCAATAATTTCTAGCTTTAGTGACCGTACGATGTCCATCCAACGACCGTAGTGCTTCTTCAACCTCTGGTCTTCTTGGTCTAGCCGCCCAAAGCAGCGCCGGTCGTGCCGCTTGCTCCTGCCTCTCGTGGCCGGCTGTGCTGCCACGGAGGCCTCACCGCCCCCATACTACTCCCACCACTGGCTAGGCCATCCCTCCACTCACCCACACCCCCTGTTATTCTGCGGCGACGGTAGCCTCACACCGCAGCCGAACCAGTGAACCCTCGTACTCCTCTCCGCGCGGGCTTCCATTGCTGCGTCTTCCCCGGCTCCGCGTCGTACCCTTCCTAGGCCTCACCGTCGTCCAGACCACCGCCCTAGTGTTCTCGGCGCGGCATGGTCAACGTGGTCAACAATCGACTTCCATCGGAAGAGTATTGTATGTGGAGAGGCTGACAGCTGGGTCCAGGCGGCCGCAAGGAAGTGCCTCCTTATTACGCGCAAAATAATTATTCCCCCACCTTACAGCAGGGACCCACCGTACGGGCCACCTTATTTCGCGAAAAAAACGTTTCCCCCCTGACTGCTCGGACCCACCAGACAGGCTAGCGTATTTCGTGAAAAAAACATTCCCCCCACTATCAGCTCGGACCCACCGGAAGTGCCTCCTTATTACGCACAAAAAATGAATACTCCCCCTGCTAGCTGGGACCCACCATGGTGGGAGGCTGACTTGAGGTCCTACTAAGTTGCCTGGGATGGGGGCCTTTGTCAACTTTAGTCAATATGAACGATTCTAGCTCCAGTGACCGTACGATGTCCATCCAACGGCCGTAGTGCTTCTTCAACCTCTGGTCTTCTTGCTCCAGCCGCCCAAAGCAGCGCCGGTCGTGCCACATGCTCCTGCCTCCCGTGGCCGGCTGTGCTGCCGCGGAGGCCTCACCGCCCCTACTATTCCCACCGCTGGCCATGCCCTACGGCGACGGCAGCCTCACACCGCAGCCGAACCAGTGAACCGTCGTACTCCTCTACGCGCGGGCTTCCACTGCCGCGTCTTCCCCGGCTCCCTGTCGTACCCTTCCTAGGCCTCGCCGTCGTCCACCGCCCTAGTGCTCTCAGCGCGGTGTGGTCAACGTGGTCAAGGAACGACTTCCATCGGACGTGGACTGTACGTGGAGAGGCTGACAACTGGGTCCACAACCGCAGCAAGGAAGTGCTTCCTTATTACGTGCAAAATAATTATTCCTCCACCTGACAGCGGGGAACCACCAGACGGGCCACCGTATTTCGTGAAAAAAAACACTTCCCCCCTGGCTGCTGGGACCCACCACCTACACCTTCGCACGCAAGGAAGTGCGTCCGAGTAAAAAAACAAAACGATTTGCCCCCTGACTGCTGGGACCCACCGGCTACATCTTCGCACGCAAGGAAATGCGTGAAAGTCGGGACCCACCTGGTCGAAGCGTACGTAGCGTTGTCATTCTGGTTGCAAACGTGTACGTACATATATACTGGTCGATGTAGAGGCGTGCATGTGTCGTAGTAGAGGCGAGCACGTAGCATGTACACGTACGTACAACGGTCAGGGTGCAAGAAAGAAAATACGGCCACGTATGTGTACATACATGAGGGGTCTCGAACGCCTGCTCGCGCATACGTACGGCGAGGGCTCATGTACATGGCTGGGTCGGAACGGTGAAACATCGTGGTCGTCGTGTTCAAGGGGAGGCAACGGAATGCGTCGTGTTCATGGGGAGGCAACGAAATGTGTCGTGTTCATCGGGAGGACTTGGACGGAACATGCGATGGAAACGAGGCCTAGTGTACCGCAGAACGGAGGAAACGGCCTTGTGTTCGACCATCCACGTTCAAAACGGGATCCTGTTCATCGGGAGGGGTGTGGCGTACCGCAAAACGGAGGAAACGGACCTCCTACGGTCGAAACGGGGGTCCTGTTGATCGGGAGGGGTGTGGTGTACCACAAAACGGAGGAAACGGACCTCCTACGGTCGAAACGGGGTTCCTGTTGATCGGGAGGGGTGTGGCGTACCGCAAAACGGAGGAAACGGACTTGTGTTGGAGCGCTACGGTCGAAACGGGGGTCCTGTTCATCTCCACTGTCGACCTCCTCCAGCCTCCATGGGCTCCTGTTCATCTAGCCTCCACGGGCTCTGATACGTCTCCAACGTATCTATAATTTTTGATTGCTCCATGCTATATTATCTACTGTTTTGGACTATATTGGGCTTTATTTTCCACTTTTATATTATTTTTGGGACTAACCTTTTAACCGGAGGCCCAGCCCAGAATTGCTGTTTTTTGCCTATTTCAGTGTTTTGGATAAACGGAATATCAAACGGAGTCCAAACGGAATAAAATCTACGGGAACATGATTTTCTCACTGAACATGATCCAGGAGACTTGGACCCTACTCCAGGGAACAAAAGAGGCGGTCACGAGGGTGGGGGGGCGGCCCCCTAGGACGCGCCCCCTACCTCGTGGGCCCCTCATTTCTCCTCTGGCGTACTTCTTCCTCCTATATATACACACGTACCCCCAAACAATCAGAACAGGAGCGAAAAACCTAATAACACCGCCGCAACTTTCTGTATCCACGAGATCCCATCTTGGGGCCTGTTCCGGAGCTCCACCGGAAGAGGGCCGTCATCACGGAGGGCTTCTACATCATCCTAGCCCCTCCGATGAAGTGTGAGTAGTTTACCTTAGACCTTCGGGTCCATAGTTAGTAGCTAGATGGCTTCTTATCTCTCTTTGAATCTCAATACAAAGTTCTCCCCCTCTCTTGTGGAGATCTATTCGACGTAATCTTCTTTTTGCGGTGTGTTTGTTGAGACCGATGAATTGTGGGTTTATGATCAAGTCTATCTATGAATAATATTTGAATCTTCTCTGAATTCTTTTATGTATGATTGGTTATCTTTGCAAGTCTCTTCGAATTATCCGTTTGGTTTGGCTAACTAGATTGGTAGTTCTTGCCATGGGAGAAGTGCTTAGTTTTGGGTTCGATCTTGCGGTGTCCTTACCCAGTGACAAAAGGGGCAGCAAGACACATATTGTATCGTTGCCATCGAGGATAACAAGATGGGTTTATTTCATATTGCATGAATTTATCTCTCTACATCATGTCATCTTCCTTAAGGCGTTACTCTGTTTTTAACTTAATACTCCAGATGCATGCTGGATAGCGGTCGATGAGTGGAGTAATAGTAGTAGATGCAGAATCGTTTCGATCTACTTTGTCACGTACGTGATGCCTATATACATGATCATGCCTAGATATTCTCATAACTATGCTCAATTCTGTCAATTGCTCAACAGTAATTTGTTCACCCATCGTCGAATACTTATGCTCTTGAGAGAAGCCATTAGTGAAACCTATGACCCCCAGGTCTATTCTCATCGTATCAATCTCCATTATTTTAATCTTGCTTTGCCTTTTACTTTTCCTTTACTTTTTACTTTGCATCTTTATACCAAAAATATTATATCTATCTGATCTCACTCTCGTAAGTGACCGTGAATGGCTTGACAACCCCTAATCGCATTGGTTGCGAGTAGCTATCGCTTTGTGCAGGTACGAGGGACTTGAGTGTGGGCTCCTACTGGATTGATACCTTGGTTCTCAAAAACTAAGGGAAATACTTACGCTACTCAGCTGCATCATCCTTTCCTCTTCAGGGAAAACCAACACAAGCTCAAGACGAAGCAAGAAGGATTTCTGGCGCCGTTGCCGGGGAGTCTACGCAACAAGTCAACATACCAAGTACCCATCACAATCCGTATCTCTCGCATTACATTATTTGCCATTTGCCTCTCGTTTTCGTCTCCCCCCAATTCACCCTTGCTGTTTTATTCGCCCTCTCTCTCTCTATCCTCCCTCTCTATTTGCCTCTTGTTTCCTCGCGTGCTAGTTTGTTTGCTTGTCGTCATGACTAGTCCTCTTTCTGCTCCTATGTCTCCCGAGTTTGAAGTCCTTCACTTCAAACGAAAGCAAGGAGAAAACTTAAAGGATGCTTGGTTTAGAATAATGGAATCTTATCGTAAATGCACCCTAGAAGTAAATTTCAGAATTTTTCTTTGCAATTTTTATGTTGGGCTTAATATATCTCATAGACAACTTTTGGACTATGTTGCCAAAGGCAATTTTATTGAAATTGATCCCAGTATCGCACATGAAATTATGGAAGGTATAGTAGGAACTTTACCTCAACAAAAGGGGCCCCATCATACCAAAGAGGAAAGGCAAGTTTTTGAGAAAATTTGCGAAGTAACTAAGAATTTACAAAAATCTCTTGAACCTCTTAAGAGCGTTAGCGAAAATCTTCACCGCATGAATAAGTTAATTACTCTTTGCAATAAGCGGTCGGATTCTTTAGATCTCAACATCTCTGAATATGAAGGGAAACGTAAGGAACCTCCCGGATTCGAGAATAACATCACTAAAAGAATTAAGAATCAAGATGGCAATACCTAGATCTATCCTCGCTTTTATGCCTAGCTCGGGGCGTTAAACGATAGTGCTTGTTGGGAGGCAACCCAATTTTAATTTTATTCCTTTCTTTTAGCTCCTGCTTAGTAATAAATAAATTATTTAGCCTCTGTTTTGGTTGTGTTTTTTGTTTTTAGTTATTGTTTGTGCCAAGTAGAACCGTTGGGAAGACTTGGGGAAAGTCTTGTTGAACTTGCTGTAAAAAACAGAAACTTTAGCGCTCACGAGAACTGCTGTCATTTTTATTTGAGGAGTGATATTTAGTTAATTATTTTTGCAGATGATTAATAGATAAATTCCTCACGTCCAGAAATTTATTTTAGAATTTTTGCGGTTCCAGATCTTGCGCTAGCTACAGATTACTACAGATTGTTCATTTTTTGACAGATTCTGTTTTTCGTGTGTTGTTTTCTTATTTTGATGAATCTATAGCTAGTAAAATAGTTTATAATCCATAGAGAAGTTTTAATACAGTAGGTTTAACACAAATATAAATAAAGAATGAGTTCATTACAGTACCTTGAAGTGGTCTTTTGTTTTCTTTCGCTAACGGAGCTCACGAGTTTTCTATTTTGAGTTTTGTGTTGTGAAGTTTTCAAGTTTTGGGTGAATTCTTTTGATGGATCATGGAACAAGGAGTGGCAAGAGCCTAAGCTTGTGGATGCCCATGGCACCCCCAAGATAATCCAAGGACACGAAAAATTCAAAGCTTGGGGATGCCCCGGAAGGCATCCCCTCTTTCGTCCACTTCCATCGGTAATTTACTTGGAGCTATATTTTTATTCACCAACATGATATGTGTTTTGCTTGGAGCGTCTTGTATTATTTGTGTCTTTGTGTCTTATTATACCACAATCATCCTTGCTGTACACACCTTTTGAGAGAGCCATACATGAATTAAAATTTGATAGAATACTCTATGTGCTTCACTTATATCTTTTTGAGCTAAGTAGTTTTGCTCTATGTGCTTCACTTATATCTTTTGAGCTAAGTAATTTTGCTCTATGTGCTTCACTTATATCTTTTGAGCGTTATAATTTTGCTCTATGTGCTTCACTTAGATCTTTTAGAGCACGGTGGTGGATTTGTTTTAAAGAAACTATTGATCTCTCATGCTTCACTTAAATTATTTTGAGACTCTCTTAATAGCATGGTAATTGGCTTAATAATAATATGCTTGGTATTCAAGATTTGTGAAACTTTCTTTTGAGTGTGTTGAATACTAAGAAAAGATTGAAGCATGATAATTTTTTTGAGATATGGAGGTGATAATATTAAAGTCATGCTAGTTGAGTAGTTGTGAATTTAAAGAATACTTGTGTTAAGGTTTGTGATTCCCGTAGCATGCACGTATGGTGAACCATTATGTAACGAAGTCGGAGCATGATTTATTTATTGATTGTCTTCCTTATGAGTGGCGGTCGGGGACGAGCGATGGTCTTTTCCTACCAGTCTATCCCCCTAGGAGCATGCGTGTAATACTTTGCTTTGATAACTTCTATATTTTTGCAATAAGTATATGAGTTCATTATGACTAATGTTGAGTCCATGGATTATACGCACTCTCACCCTTCCACCTTTGCTAGGCTCTCTAATACTGCGCACCTTTTGCCGGTATCATACACCTACCATATACCTTCCTCAAAACAGCCACCATACCTACCTATTATGGCATTTCCATAGCCATTCCGAGATATATTGCCATGCAACTTTCTACCATCTAGTTAATCATGACACATTCATCATGGTCATATTGCTTAGCATGATCATGTAGTTGACATAAGTATTTGTGGCAAATCCACCATTCATAATTTCTTCATACTTGTCACTCTTGATTCATTGCATATCCCGGTACACCGCTGGAGGCATCCATATAGAGTCATACTTTGTTTTAGGATCAAGTTGTAATCATTGAGTTGTAAATAAATAAAAGTGTGATGATCATCATTCAATAGAGCATTGTCCCAATAAAAAAAGGAGAAAGGCCAAAGAAGAAAAGAAGGCCCAAAAAAAGAAAATAAATAAAAAGGGGCAATGCTACTATCCTTTTTTTCCACACTTGTGCTTCAAAGTAGCACCATGATATAGCGAGTCTCATATATTGTGCTTCAAAGTAGCACCATGTCCTTCATATAGAGAGTCTCATATGTTGTCACTTTCATATACTAGTGGGAATTTTACATTATAGAACTTGGCTTGTATATTCCAATAATGGGCTTCCTCAAATTGCCCTAGGTCTTCGTGAGCAAGCAAGTTGGATGCACACCCACTAGTTTCTTTTGTTGACCTTTCATACATTTATAGCTCTAGTGCATCCATTGAATGGCAATCCCTACTCACTCACATTGATATCTATTGATGGTAATCTCCATAGCCCGTTGATACGCCTAGTTGATGTGAGACTATCTTCCCCTCCTTTTTGTCTTCTCCACAACCACCATTCTATTCCACCTATAGTGCTATATCCATGGCTCACACTCATGTATTGCGTGAAGATTGAAAAAGTTTTGAAAAAGTTAGAGTATGAAACAATTGCTTGGCTTGTCATCGGGGTTGTGAATGATTTGAATACTTTGTGTGGTGAAGATGGAGCATAGCCAGACTATATGATTTTGTAGGGATAACTTTCTTTGGCCATGTTATTTTGAGAAGACATAATTGCTTTATTAGTATGCCTGAAGTATTATTTTTTTATGTCAATATAAACTTTTGTCTTGAATCTTTCTAATCTGAATATTCATACCACAATTAAGAAGATTTGCATTGAAATTATGCCAAGTAGCACTCCGCATAAAAAATTCTCTTTTTATCATTTACCTACTCGAGGACGAGCAGGAATTAAGCTAGGGGATGCCTGATACATCTCCAACGTATCTATATTTTTTGATTGCTCCATGCTATATTATCTACTGTTTTGGACTATATTGGGCTTTATTTTCCACTTTTATATTATTTTTGGGACTAACCTATTAACCGGAGGCGCAACCCAGAATTGCTATTTTTTTGCCTATTTCAGTGTTTCGGATAAACGGAATATCAAACGGAGTCCAAACGGAATAAAATCTTCGGGAACGTGATTTTCTCACCGAACGTGATCCAGGAGACTTGGACCAAGCTCCAAGGAACAAAAGAGGCGGTCATGAGGGTGGGGGGCGCCCCACCTAGGATGCGCCCCCTGCCTCGTGGGCCCCTCGTTGCTCCTCCGGCGTACGTCTTCCTCCTATATATACACACGTACCCCCAAACGATCAGAACAGGAGCCAAAAACCTAATTCCACCGCCGCAACTTTTTGTATCCACGAGATCCCATCTTGGGGCCTGTTCTGGAGCTCCGCCGGAAGAGGGCCGTCATCACGGAGGGCTTCTACATCATCCTAGCCCCTCCGATGAAGTGTGAGTAGTTTACCTCAGACCTTCGGGTCCATAGTTAGTAGCTAGATGGCTTCTTATCTCTCTCTGAATCTCAATACAAAGTTCTCCCCCTCTCTTGTGGAGATCTATTCGACGTAATCTTCTTTTTGCGGTGTGTTTGTTGAGACCGATGAATTGTGGGTTTATGATCAAGTCTATCTATGAATAATATTTGAATCTTCTCTGAATTCTTTTATGTATGATTGGTTATCTTTGCAAGTCTCTTCGAATTATCCGTTTGGTTTGGCTAACTAGATTGGTAGTTCTTGCCATGGGAGAAGTGCTTAGCTTTGGGTTCGATCTTGCGGTGTCCTTACCCAGTGACAAAAGGGGCAGCAAGACACATATTGTATCATTGCCATCGAGGATAACAAGATGGGGTTTATTTCATATTGCATGAATTTATCTCTCTACATCATGTCATCTTCCTTAAGGCGTTACTCTGTTTTTAACTTAATACTCCAGATGCATGCTGGATAGCGGTTGATGAGTGGAGTAATAGTAGTAGATGCAGAATCGTTTCGATCTACTTTGTCACGTACGTGATGCCTATATACATGATCATGCCTAGATATTCTCATAACTATGCTCAATTTTGTCAATTGCTCAACAGTAATTTGTTCACCCACCGTAGAATACTTATGCTCTTGAGAGAAGCCATTAGTGAAACCTATGGCCCCCGGGTCTATTCTCATCATATCAATCTCCATTACTTTAATCTTGCTTTGCTTTTTACTTTGCCTTTACTTTTTACTTTGCATCTTTATACCAAAAATACCAAAAATATTATATCTATCAGATCTCACTCTCGTAAGTGACCGTGAAGGGCTTAAAAACCCCTAATCGCGTTGGTTGCGAGTAGCTATCGCTTTGTGCATGTATGAGGGACTTGAGCGTGGGCTCCTACTGGATTGATACCTTGGTTCTCAAAAAAATGAGGGAAATACTTACGCTACTCTGCTGCATCATCCCTTCCTCTTCGGGGAAAACCAACGCAAGCTCAAGATGTAGCAGGCTCCTGTTCATCCAGCCTCCACGGGCTCCTATTCATCCAGCCTCCACCGCACACTACTCCACCGGCTACTGTTCAACCACCCGTCCACCGTCTACTGTTCATCCAGCCCTCCACACCACGGGGTCCTATTCAACCTCCCCTCCACGGGCACCCCTCCACCGTCTACTATTCATCCAGCTCTCCACACCACGGGGTCCTGTTCAACCACCCCTCCATAGGCACCCCTCCACCGTCTACTGTTCATCCAACCCTCCACACCACGGGGTCCTGTTCATCCACCCCTCCACGGGCACCCCTCCACCATCTACTGTTCATCCAGCCCTCCACCACACCACGGGGTCCTGTTCATCCAGAGGCAACGCCACCGCTCACTGTTCATCCAAACCCCCCCGCAACGCTCATTGTTCATTCCATCGACTGGCTTTAGTTAGTAGCAGTAGCAAAGGAATCGCTCGATCGGTTTAGTTAACAGCCATCGATCGATCGCTCGGGTTCAGTCTGAGCCCAAAGCCTCGCTCGGGTTCAGTTAGAGCCAACGCCTCGCACACACGCGCGTACGTGTATGAGAGAAATGCGCATCGCTCGGCCCCCGACCTCCCACCGTAACCGGGAACTCCCCGAAATTTTCCCACCCCTCGCTTCTTCCACGGTTTTTTCCATCATGGACGACCCAAAGAATGTCATGCAATTGCGTCTCCGGCCCGCCCAGGACGAAAAGCCCATTTTCTGTCATGATTTTTTGTAATAGAAGTAGGAGCCCACCACATCTATGATGATACCGGGTTTTGTCACAATTATCGTCATAGAAGTGTCATATGTATGACAGAATTTTTTTCGTTCGGCCCAAAATATCACGGATGTGTCTTTTTTGTAGTGTCTCTATCCTCCACACACATAGACACAAAGAATTTGTTATCATTGCCTCAGTCTCTAACATATCACACTCTCTTTCTCTCTCTCTCTCTCTCGAACACGCTCAACAAGGGTTTCCCCGTGAATAACTTACCGTCTATTCATCAACAGTCGTGGCAGTACGGCAAGCACGAGACGTGAAAAAGAATAAATCTACACGTGCTTAGACCACCTAGTATGACTACTAGGACTAGAGCAAGCCAAAAAGCGCGCCGCCGTCACCCCCTCCTTGTCGGCGACGGGAAAAATCTTTGTTTTACACAGTCGAGAAGTCATTGTGCTAAGGTCCCACATGCCGAGGCGTTGAATAGAATGTAGATGCTAGTTTACGGAAGCAAGTATCGATAATACGTTTGTATCTCCATACTTATATTTCTTCTTTTATAAAAAACCGAGTTTGTGATAATGGTACATGTGCCATCTTGCAATATAGACCGTCCGATCTATATCTGACGGATGGAAATTAAACTAAAAGATACCCGCACCCCTCTCCACATTTGTAGACAAGGCCTTCCCTCGTTCATCCTTATCTCCAACAAACCTCATTGTTGAGCAATTAAGAAAGGAAGCCTCTGGAACAAACTGGCCTGGTGGCCACTACCACCGTCGTCAATCCCCATGCCTCCGCTCAGTCCGACCACCAACCACCACCACACCCCACTCCTCTTCACCTTATCTCATATTTCTCGAGATATCATTAGTTTTAACACATGGGATTACTCCTGCAAGGGTCAATCACAACATGTGTTTTATAAAAAAATGCATCTTGATGTTCCGTGCAATGCACGGATCTTGCTAGTACTCCTACACAAGACTAAGTTGGTGATGTTGGTGTGTTTGCCATCCGTCGTTTTTGACCATTAGATCTACATCTAACGATTGTGAGGTAAGTTGTTGCCTTTTCTCACGAACATCCCACTTGTCTACCAATTTGCAGAAAAACCCATAATTGGTATCTTAAAACCAACCACATCCCTCCCTGACCTCACCAAAACAGCCCAAGGAATATATTCTAATTGAAACATAATATATCTCTATTGACATATGTATATCAAAATTAGAGTGTTTTGTACCAAGTTTGTGAATAAGTATTATTCTAATTATGATTCGTTGCAACGGACATGAACATTGCTAGTATTTCCAACCATGCATTTTTTCCTAGTATTCCATAGTTTCGATTTTTCCATCAAGATATTAGTCACTCATGGTTGATATTTACTTTCAATCATGTACACATATGTACTATATAACTAGCCTTGCTTATTGGCTTCCAAAGCTTAACTTTCACTCCTACTTACAATATGTAGAGTATTTAACAAAAAACTACCACTTTCAACCAGCCCTAGGAAGAATCTATTGTACAAAAAATAGCAAAAACATACCCAAAATTTCTTAATCCACGCCAAAAACTACCTAGTACTCCTGCCGATTAGGTTCGTTTAAACCCATTTATGACAGGGTTGGCCCACACGTCCGTGCTGACGAGGCAGCTTAAACCAACACATTTTGTTTGACCGTTAATGCGAGGGACCCACATCTGACCTTCTATCCTGTTATTCCCCCTCAAATCATTATTTTTCCTGAACATTACTTCGAATAGTACTGATGCGTGTTCGTCGGTGGCGCCGGTGATGAGCGAGTTGGCCGCCGCTCCGCGGGACGGGCCGGACGCCGCGCCGGCCTCCGCATGGGTTGGCAGGCTGGCCCGAGCGTGACTCACGAGCGAGCAAGCCGCCGCGCTGGCCTTCGCTCGAGCCAGATGGCTGGCCTTAGTGCGGCACGCACGAGCAAGCCGCCGCGCTGCCGTGGCAATCTAGCTAGCAAACCTTGCAGACAAGCAGCTGGACGGAGCTATCTTAGCTAGCTAGCGGCCGCAAGCGCCGGACGGAGTTGGCATCCGGGCTGCCGCAACATGGGCTCCGCACCGCCGGTGGTTTTGACCTCGCCTTCTGCCGACGAGGATGACTAGGTGGACGGGCCGGAGGTAGGAGGTCACTCGAGGATTTTTGTTGGTAAGAGCATGTACAATGGTTCATAAGGTAGTCTTATCATAAGTCTGCCACGTATGCAAGTGGTAGTAGTTTCTTGGCATTTTAGTGGTTTCTTGCATTATTAGAGCAAGTACAATAGAGCTGAGTCAGCGGGCTATAAGAAATAAACTAGTATATTTCTGCTTAGTTGGAGGAAAGAGAAGAGGAGAGAGAAGGTAAGCGGGCTCTTCGTGAAGAGCCAGCTCTAGCACGTGCTCCTAGGCACTTTGTGAGAATGAGAAGTGGGCCACATAATAAAAAAGTAGTACACTCTTTTGATCTATTATTGTACATGTTGGCTATAAGATGGGTTGTAGATGACATGGCACTGGCTTATAGCCAGCGACAGATGATAGGGGTTTCTTGTAAGGAACAATGTACGTACTACTAGCGACAAAAGGTGATTCTTGGTTGCGTTGTACTCCAACGAGTACTACTCGTGGTCGCGGGAGTGTATACCTTGTTTTGTGGGTTCGATCCCGGCCGAACGCACGGCAGACTTTTTTTTAAAATAGTACTACTACACTTTGCTGCGAGCCAATATTTTACACGGGTAGTTTGAGTTTTGAAGTCAAACGGACGTGCGGCCCCACAATCTGGGTGCACTGGACGGCCTAGCCACGTGAACGGGTTTTCCTTCCCAGCATCTCGTGGCTCGCGTGCTCGCCCTAGCTGCACCTCACTTGCAGCTTCCTCATCAGCTAGTAGCATATTTAAACTAGCGCCTCCCAATTAAGCCCGAGGAGCCGGAAAAGCCTGGCGAGGCATTGGGAACTGTGCAATATGGCTCTGTACGTAAAATGCTCTACTCCATCCGTCTAGGTGTGTAAGTCACCTAACGAAAACCAAATAATCCCAAAACACTTAGGCACCGTACATTAACTCCCTTCTCGTTTTTTGTTTTGTGTCATATCAACCAATAAGATATGTGGGTTGTGCATGCTTTCAATGACTTGAGACTACCAAACATAACATGAAGTGGTTAGTTCATTGCATGCAATGCTATTAATTAGCAAAAAGACATTAAGTTTTCTCGTTTTCCTCTCCGCCCTAGTCGCGATGCACAACGTAAGATGACTTACACACCTAGACGGAGGAAGTACTACTACTCTCTAGCTTGTGGCGTTGCATGCATGGACTTCACTCCATTATCGGCTCTACTATAAAAGAAATTCCTCTTGACGTGTTTTTTTTGAAACGGAGGCAAAAGCTTTGCTTCATCTCATTCATAAAGAAGGAACTACAAACAAAGTTCGACGAGATTGTGGGGACCCCGACTGATACGTCGAGATCACCGAAAGCACGTGTACAGTGATCCCAGAGATCAATGCTCACTGAACACAGAAGCTGAATAACAAGAGTCTTACATCCATACATACCGTCTTACACAAATTATGACCATTATGGTCAAGTCTTACATTGATAAAGCCTTAAGGGCTGAACATCAAATGAAACACAAGCAGCGAAAATCTTCGTCGATAAGTAGAATCCATGCCATCTGCCTTAACCCTACAGGCATTCTGACTGGGAAACGTCCTATTTCGCATGTTCATCTCCAAAGAACTCTTCTTCAAACTCCCGTTCTTCCATGCCTGGCCAATTAAATAACCAGTGGCAAGCCAACAAGTACTTTGAATGTACTCGCAAGCAACCCATGTTTTGGTTCAAGGTACAACAATGCATGATATAGGTAAATTTTTGCGGAAAGCTAGTTTTGAGTGCAATGACATGTCCAACAACTTGTAAGACATGCATCAGGAGAATTCAATTAACCATGAGGATAGGTTACAGATATCAACATAAATAGAGTGGGCATCAACCCAACTCAATCACGTCAAGTCCTTTGACGTGACCCAAAGTAGTTCTTCCCACTTATCCAAACACGCACACTAGTTTGTAAACATGTGGACGTTGTTTAAGCGGCACCGCCCAACTGTCCTTGACCGTGGACACGGCTATTTGAATAGTTTTACACTCTGCAGAGGTTGCACACTTTACCCACAAGATCCGGGGAACTTCCGTGTCATCCACGACCCGCGGTACCTCAAGTACCCGGGGTAAGCACCCGATCACTATCTTTCCCTAGACGACACTAACAAGGAGTCCACTCGTTGTTCCGTATCCTCACGATATACATCATACGAGACTCACTCGAGATCGTAACATCCGAGAGGGGACACAACGGTGTATCTAGTGCCCTGTGAAAACAGTCATGGCCGCCCTACCTGGCACGACCCCGTCCCGAGAGAGAGCACCAACAACTCTCCCATCACTAGTAATGTGGGCTCCAAGCTAGTATCGGCCTAGGTAATCAATAATGCCCTTTCCCATATAAGGGTAGAGTGGTTGCGCATCTGAGGTTGTGACAGTCGACAAATCTTAAATCTAATCCGTTTTCGAAAACAACACACACCCTTGCCTCGGTACACCACTTCGTCATCAAGTGGTTACCCATCTCATTATCTCCCTCGGGCATAAGTGGCACCCGACGGGGTTTTCGAAAAGTCCTATTGAAAATACTTTGTCTCCATCACCATGCATATACCCGTCCCTTTTGCGTAGCACTACTTAGCCTCCTATCTACTCCCACCGGCATAACCCTCATAAGAAGGTAGGGTCATGCACAATGCAAGTATCAACAAGGAGGAAATGAAGGCAACCCACCAAAGTGGCTACCATCTCATCATGATTCCGATGCAACAATAATAAAGTGCTATATGAAATGCATAAAAAGGGTTTCATAGACATGGTCAAAGGGCTGCTTGCCTGGCTCAACAAAGTCTTCAGGGTCTTCAAAGTCTTCTGGTCCAACTCCTTCGTCAGCAACGCAATCTATCGTCGCTAAATAATAACGAGAAAATAAGGCAATAATAAAACAGAAAAACCAAAGTGCTCAGAAAAATGTCAACTTATTTTTGTTAAATACAAGGTTGAAAACTAAGAAGGGGAAAATTCCTAGTTTTGGATTTGGAGTAACAGAATAGGAGAAATGGGTTTTCAAAGGTTTATTTAAATGCTTAAAATCACATTTCAATATTTACAGTGAAGAAAAGGTTGTTGGATTTGAATGGAAGTTGCACCATTAAATAGGTTGCAATACTTTAGGAATTTAGGAATTGGAATTAATTTATTTGGACATATATTTTATCCTGTGGAATTTTTGGAAACGTGACAGAAAAAGAAAAAAGGGGAAGGAGCACTGTGCCTGCTGGGCCAGAACAGCCACAGCGCAGGAGGCCCAGCCAGAGAGGCGGCCCAGCGCACTGGTGCACGCGCGCGCGCCAGGTTTAAACCTGACGGGCAGGGCCCAGGCATCAGCGAGAGAGAGGGGCGATGGAGGGGAGAGGCTGACAGGCGGGGCCCGCCTGCCATCCCTAACCCTGAGTCCAGGCGGCTGGCGAGCTCACCGGCGACGATGCAGGGCACGGCGAGGTCGGGCAAGGGCACGGTTGGGCTCAGCATCGTGTCGCCATTCGGGTGGAGGTGGTGGACGTCACCGGCGTTGCCTGGTTCGCCGGCGACGAGGTCTTGCGGCGGAGGAGCTTCTTGTGTCGACGGTTCTGGCCGTTTTCGGCTACAAAGGAAGAGGGGGAGAAGGGGGAAATGATCAGGGGTGCTCGGGGGTTCTAGATTGAGGTAGAGGAGGAGCGGGGGAGGCCTGTACCTTGCGAACTCCGGCGATCCGAAGCGGTGGAGCTCGAGCTCGATCTCGAGCTCGGGCGGCTCTAGAGACGAACTGGGGG